>NC_081851.1:43550212-43755212 GCF_963259705.1 Myotis daubentonii | reverse complement strand
AGGTATAAAAGAGTTTGACCTATTCTGGAATTATTAAAAACTGCCTCCAGGAAGCTTTCCTAGGTTATCCTACCAGCCAGAATTATTCTCTTCCTCACTTATAACACTTTTTAAAAATCTTTGTTATAACAATGTATTAGAATTATTTATATGCTTGTGCATATCTCCACAGTAACTTGTCAAACTTAAGGTAGAGGGGCCTGAGGGGTATTGTTCATTTATCTTTGGGCTCCCTAAAAGACCCAGCAGTACTTTACACATGAATATCAGTCAGAGTGAAACATTTGTCCTTTTGCAGAAAGTTCATTTTTTAAAATCCCATCATCCTACTCTGTGCCACTCTTTGACATCCCAGGAATAAATTTTCCATGAAAAGAAATAAATTAAACATTTAATAAAAATTGTGCCAATTTTTCTGTCAGTTAAGGAGATACAAATATAAAATCTAGTTAATGACAGTTACTTTTAGTTATATAGGTAGTTTCTTAGGGATTTTATTCTGGGTGGTTTTTTTTGTTTTTTTTTTTTTGCTTGCCTATACCCCTTCTACTTTATTTATAAAACTATTAGATGAAAAAGGATTACCAACAAAAATAGTGGCTTGAGTTTGTTTCCTATCTTGTTACCCTAAAAATAGTGCTTAAACCCGATATATTTTATATTAAAAAAGAAGTTATACTATAGGTTATATATATTTATCTTAAGTAAAAATTAAACTTTCCATCTTCATTCAGCACAATCTTTCTTGAGATATTATTTACAATGTTAAAAGTTTTTGTAAAAATACCAATGATCATAGTTGAATATATATGTCTGAAAAATTGTATTACATATGCTAACATAAGACTGCTAAATGAATTTAGAACATTTCTTAGGTTAGAATTAATAAATATTAGGAAAGTTACATCTCTATATGTGTCAAGATCTCGTAGGTGCTTAATTTCTGTATATTTAAATATTATTTCTGTCCATAAGTCAAACTAATCATCATCATCCTAGTTTGATTACAGATTTAAGCTGAAGTACGTGAGTAGCATAGAATACATTTCTTGCTCAGAAACACAAACAGCTAGCCAGGCTCTAAGTATATTATCAGGCAAGTTCTTTCAGAAACGTATTGCTAAAGAAGCTTAACATTAATTATTGTAACTTTGGGAAGATTACATCCACACTAGCCTTGTAAGAAGCAGCATACACTTCTTGACCTCCAATGCTAGAGCTTTAAAACACAAGAATGGCATTTTACCAACTTTAATGGGATAACCAGTATAATCTTTCAGCAGTAAGGGAATAAAAAGTGTTTAGAGTATAATACCCTTCTGATTCTAATAGAGGCTGTCTGTTGTATATATTGCAATCATAATTAATTTGTTTCTTTTGTTTCAGTTTTTGTTTTAATTATTTAAGAGAGAAAATACTTTTATTTAAAAAACTAGCCAGTTTGTTTATTGGCTTTTTTGTCTCAGTCATTTTTTCTGTTTGCATGCCAATTCTTTTTGTGGCATGCATATACATATACACACAAAATGTGTGTGTGTGTGTGTGTGTGTGTGTGTGAGAGAGAGAGAGAGAGAGAGAGAGAGAGAGAGATGCAACAATTTTGAATGCTTTAAAATATATTAATGCAAAGACATCATATGAATTTGGACATGCTTATTTATGTAGTTTCCCATGGCACCATGTACAGTATAAATACTAACTGATAATCCACCTTTCCGCCCCCCACATCTTGCATTATGTCTGAGATTATAGTAATTTACCCAAATAAATAGAAAGTATATACTATGGTTTCTCCACACCCACTTAATTTAAAAGCATAGTGGTGGTATTTTTCAGAATTATTCTTTCTCAAATAAATTTAGCAGGGTTTTGAACACATCTCTATTGACATAGTTCACACATGAGATTGGTGGATTATGATTAATGTTAATAGCTACATTAAAAAATATATCTAACATTCTTAATTAGAATAATCTCCAAAGCCAGTTAAATGTTTCAGAAGACAGTTTAATTAGCTAACCTCAGAGGTTCCCCTCCCCCATATGTGCAGTGGTCTTAGGCTTGGTGTGAGCCTTTCAAGCATTCTTAAACAATTGGATGAAAGGGGATTTTAGGAAGATTAGAAGAAGAAATGCTTTATATGTTGTTCCTAATCATGAGATAGGCAGCATCTACAAAGTTTTACAAAGAAATGAAAATTTAAATAATTTTTTTTACTATCTAGTTAGTATGAATTACAAGCTAAAACATCCAGTGATAAGACTACTTAATAAATGTATTATTTTAATTGTCGATAGGAGCAAAAAAGTACATGCTGGGGTGGACTAGCAAGTGATATGGCAGATTAACATTCTAAAGGGGTCAGTGCTTTTTCCCAGAAAGCATGCTTTTGTTGTACTCTCCTGTGGTGCCACTAAATTTTGGGGAAATAAATTCAGAAAGCTGAAATAGGATTGTTAGGATATCAGTCTTGTTTTTTTTTTGTTTTTTTGTTTTTTTTCTTTTTCCTGATATCTTTGTTTCTACTCTCACATCGAGAAATTCTGAAAATTTTGTGTGGGGTTATTAAATGCTAAGGATCTTAGGAATTTGCAACTTTCATTTTTATTTTAATTCTAAAGAGAAAAAGATTTATTATACTGGGAGAGTATTTTTTGTTTGTAGTTGCCTTTCTGCTTTTTTAGTTTTCACCTTGCCTAAATATAATAAATGTTACTAGTATATTTAACATTTCAAAAATTATAACTGGATTGAAAAGTTGTTAAAGTAATAAATCAAAAATTAAAATATGTAAGGTTAGACTGGAGTGATTTAGTTTAACCAATTGCATATTCAGATAATATCCTAAGATATTTACATTAGTTGAAATTCTATGAGAGCTAATTTTAAAATAGTATTAACTTGTTAAACCCATTAAAAACTAAAAAATTAATTTACTCTGTGTAAATTTTGTACAAATACTTGGCAAGGTAGCATTTAAAGTTCAAATAGCTTAATTGAGTTTGAAGGGGGTAAAGGTCATTTAATTGGTCTATTGAAATGTTAACAGAAACAGATATGCCATGGAATAGACTTTAATGGCAGTAGTGTTGCGCTAATGTCTGTATTCACTTGCAAAAATGTTAATTAGGGCACTTTGGTAGTTCATTTGTTTTGTATTGATGTGCTTAGTCCAATAGAAGAATTTACAGGACTAGCTAGAACCCTAAATTGTATGTTTATTTTTTATTCCCAAGAGAATACTACATACAGTAAAACCCAAGTGCATTTTGACTTAAAGGCCTCTGCTTCTATTCACTTTTTCCATTTTACTTTATTGGTAAAATTAAAAAGTCCTAAATAAACATCTGAATGTCTGAGTCTATGTGAAACTTTTCTTAGTTGAATATTTGCAGAAACTAGTATCATTGTTTTAAGAGAAAAACTAAGGAAGGAAAATGGAAGGAGAGAGGTGTGGGTGGTGTTGCTAATTGAATCCTCTTTAAGTTAAGGTGTAAGTTGAGACTATTATGAAAGTCTGCTACTGAATGTTGATTTTATGTAATATATACATACATAGTACAATTAGTACTATTTTATTACCTTTTTAAAAAATATGTTTTTTTTCCCGAAACCGGTTTGGCTCAGTGGATAGAGCGTCGGCCTGCGGACTGGGGAGTCCCAGGTTCAATTCCGGTCAAGGGCGGGTGCCTGGGTTGCGGGCGCATCCCAGGTGGGAGATGTGCAGGAGGCGGCTGATCAGTGTTTCTCTCTCATCGATGTTTCTGACTATCTCTCTCCCTTCCTCTCTGTAAAAAATCAATAAAATATATTTTTTAAAAAAATATATGTTTTTATTGACCCTGACCTGTGTGTCTTAGTTGGTTGAGCCTTATCCAATGCATTGGGAGGTTGTAGGTTTGATTCCCAGTCAGGGCACATGCCCGGGTTGCAGGCTTGATCCCTAGTAGGGGGTGTGCAGGAGGCAGCTGGTGGATGTTTCTCACATCCATGTTTGTTTGTTTTTCTCTCTCTCTCTCAATTAATTTTGAGAGAGAGAGAGGGAGGGGAGGGGGGGAGAGAGAGAGAGAGAGATTGAGATTTTCTACTGGGGATTGAGCCTGCAACTTGGGCCTGTGCTCTGACCGGGAATCAAACCAGTGCACCAAAAGGGATAACACTCAACCAAGTGAACCACACCAGCCAGAGCTACTTTATTCACTTTTAAAAGCATTTGTGGAGTAAGGAAGGTTCTAAGAATAAAATTTTTAACAAACTCCAATTATTAACTTTTAATATTATATGTTTGTTTTGCATAATTAGTACCACAGTGATATAAATGTTTGAAAATGTGAAGTCTTAGAGACCATCTAATCTAGACCTTTTATTTTACTGATGGAAATACTGAGGCTAGAATAAGAGACTGGCTCAGAGCTGTTATTTTCTGACTCCCATCTCAGCATGTTTTCCTTCTCTTAAGCAATACTATGTGATATGCAGTTAATTTTTTTAAAAAAAAAATTGAATAACTAAATGTTTCACGAAAAGCAATGTAGATTTTTAAATGTATTTTTAAAATTGTATTATTTGCTTTAGTGTATACAGAGCTAAATGAAGCCTTGATTTGAACCTCCTAAATAAACGAAAAATTTATGGTCTACTTGATTTAGCTCACATAAAGTAAATATTTTATAGTATAGACTCTGAACATTAGAGAATGTAAAATATTATATATACAATAAAAATATATTTTTTTAAGATTCCTATGAAAATGACATACTTTAATGTACTAAATTTGCACTGATTTTGTGATAATGGAATACATTTCTTAGGTTCCACTTGTTTCAGGTTTTTAAACTAGATGGCTAAATATTGTTAAAATATTGTTGGAAATAATTACATTGGTCTTATACCATGAACATTATAGGTTAATTATAATGTGCTTTAAAGTCCTTATTAAGAATACTCATCTATATCTTGATTCTTTTCACTTATTTTTTATGCTACATATGTGCATAGTTCCTATTTAGCTTAGAGGGGTAACAAAAATTCTAGAATTTCATTGTACCAGTATGCAAATGTATTTACATAGGAATAAGTCTAGGTTTCCTTAAAGAGGGCAACAGAATTGAAAACTGAGGCCAACAAATAAATGAAAGTTTCTCTAAATCCATTGGATAATAGAGGCAGTGTTAAGGCTAACCATAGTGTTGAACTAAACAGAGGGATTACTCCTGGGTTTTGCAGCAGTTGTTTTCTGCCGGGTGGCCTCACTTGTCAAAAAAAAAAAAAAAAGTTTAACAGGCAAACATTCACATAGGCACATTGAGAAAAGAAGTATGCTTAATTCCATCAAAGCTCTAAAAAAATCAATCATTAATTTATTCTACAATTGTTGGTCATTTGTGAAAAGCATCTGGCCTTTAAGTCATAGGATGCCAAACACAAGTACAATGTGAACACTTGAGAAGAAGCTTCAAATTTGGTATCATGTAAAAAAAAGTATGAGTGTGTGTGTTGCTGTATCTCACTATACTACTGCATTTGCTTAGTCATAATGCTTTCACTCCACTTTGTTTTTTGGATTTTGAAGTTGTTATAAATGCAAACGTAATGTGCTTTAAAATTTAGAAAACTGTTAATTGGCAACTTTAAAAAGTCCTGCTTTTTTACATGTCTTTTCATGGTTATTTAGCAGAGTGATACTTCAGCAATCTTGGCATTGCATGTCAGAAATGATTTCTAATGAAATTTAAATTCAAGATAGTAAATATATTTTTAAAGTAGTTTCAGGAGAGACATACCCTATTTTCCATATGGCTAAGTAATTGTTAAGATGTTTGTTTTAAAGCTGGACTTAGACACTCCTGACTGCTCTTTAATTTGATATAGCTAGTCCAAATGATATATTTCAAGAAACTTTAGTAGAATGCAGTGAAGTAGATAAATGATTTTGCAGCTATACTAATATTGCAAAATATAGAACCAATTCAGTCATTATAGTAACAGCATTTTTTAAAATAGCTTTAAAACCAGCAGAACACCTTATGTTGGGATACATTTAAATATTAAGTGTTAAGTTAGTCAAGTTTAATTTTCTAACAATATATAATAGGTTCACACTATAACCACAGATTTATACTGGCAGGTTTTTTTCTGCCTTTTATTTTTAAAAAAGAATGTACCCTTAAATTGTAGAAGGCCTAGGAAAGACCTTAAGGGGTGAAATTTAGAGCCTAAAATAGAAATAAAGTTGCATCATTTTAATTGTATGCTCTAATATAATATGAATAGTTAATTTATAAAAACTATACCTCCCCATGACACATACTACTTAATCCAGTGGTTTGTTATGTACAAAGGGAATAAATGTGGTATAACCAAATGCTACTATGTTAGAGACTTCATATAGAAATTATCTATTCTCTTATGTTAAAATTTTACCAGATTACACATAGAATATATATTTTACTCACCACTGCTCTTTAGCTTTCCCTAGACTTTAACAATTACAAATTAAGAAAAACTATAAGTACTACTCATAAGTAAGATTTGATTCTAAGCAAAATAATGACTAATAATGAAAAAGTACTTTTCATTAAGTAATTGTTAAGATTTTTTTTTTAAGCTGGACTTATCTTTAAAATACGAATCTTTAGACATTTATTTCACTTTATGCCATAAGTATTTTATTATAACAAGATGATCATGTTTTTAAGGTGTATATTGAAAGTAAATCTAAAAATGTATATGCCATATGTAGAATTCCTGTGTAAACTTGTTTAGCCCTCATTTCAAAGGTACTATTGATACCCTAAGTACTATTAGGATACTAGAGATGAGAGGAAAATCACTTAAAACTGCATGTGAAATATAATGTTTGAAATGGTTCTTTGAGAATGTGCAGATCATGGCTTGCATAGGGACTCCTTCCAGCTCTCTGGGGAAATGAGCTGTTGACATTCTTTTGGGTCATCATCCCAGATAGGAGGGCAACCACAAGGATTTAGCAGATAAATTCATCCCCATAGACCTTTATTCATTTCATTGCAACTTGGAAACATTCATGTTGAATAGTAGCATTAATGTAGCCTATTTAGCTGTTCAAAGTAAGCCTTATGTTTAAAAAAGAAAGAAAAGATGACGATGAAGAAAATCAAATGACTAGGGTAATAACTTATTTAAGTCTTCTAAGAGGTATTCTTTATTTACATAATTCTAAAGCACAAATCATTTTTTCCTATATTATTTTCAAAAATAGAATTGAGGTCTATTATAGTGAGCAGTGAGCTTTTGAATTTTAACTAACTGAATGAAGTCCAGCATGTTGCTTGTTAGTCATTTTTAACAAAGAGCAGAAAATAAATTAGTGTTTTAATAATGTGTTCTGAAGTGAATGGCAATATTTTTTAAAAATTGAAAATTATGTCATATAGGTTCTGTTTTTGACTCTTTTTGGACTGTATGATTCAGGCAAAAGAGAAAAGCAAAGCTCTGATAAATGCATTGAGGGAATGCACTAAGATTCACACACAGTTCTTTCTTATAAATGATGAAAAAAAATTTTTTTACTCAAACTGGAATGATGCTATATAGGGCTGAATGTGTAGGAAAGGTTCCCACAATGCATTGTGCAAACCTAGAGCTAGCAAATACCCTGCTGCTTTGAACCCACCCCCCCACCCACCCGACCCCACCCCACCCCCCAAAAAAGACAAAAGCACAATGAAATAGAAAGCTTACCACCGGTAGCTTTCAAAACGACAAACTAGGCAAACTATACATCTCCACCACTCCAATTTTGTCAGAATGCTAATGAGCTTGCTCTGATCTTTACTCGGCTTCCCGTGTTTTCTACATCTTCAAGGACCACATGGCGCTAGCAAAATAAAGACAACTAAATGAGAATTTCGAATGCTTTTTGTGTTAGGACCTGGTGCTTTTCAGTGGACGCACTCGTTGAATATTCTCAACTTAAAAGAGTACAACAGGGGGTTGGGTATGAACTTTTTAACAGGAGGAAATTTGTACAGAAGTAAATTAGTGAGATGAGGAAAATATGAGAAAAATTTCTGATTAATTTCCACTCCATAATATCAATGACACCTTCAGCCCCACTCATACTCTTCTAACAAGAGATGCTGATAAAAGATGAATGATTCTGTGTTGTTCACAGTGAATGTTTAGTGGTTTTTTAATAGCAGCATTCTACATAAAAGGCACCAGGAAGTACTCCGCATTAGCAGTTGAGATCACTAGTTAATAGGATGATGTCTTTTAGCTTTTGTCACAAGATTATTAGAAAGGATGGGTTTCTGTTCTCATCGTTGCATAGTTTGGAGTGCCTGTTGAGTACAAGTGCTAAAATACAGGTTTCTCAGTATTGTTTCACATGTAAAGCAAAAAGCCTTTTAATACAACACCTTTTTCCCTTTTTACCAGGTGATTTTGTTATTGATCTCTAATCTGCCCCTTTAGCTGTATTAAATGCTTGAAGTGTTCTGCTTTTCACTGTAGCCTTGATGCTAGCTATTTGTGTTTATAAATTCATTAAGATTAAAACAGGATCTATATAAAATATTTGATTCTATGACTTAGGTAATGACAAATTATATCGCTTTTATGGTTTAGAGTATAGATAACAACAAAAAGTTAAAATTGCCTGAGTTAGATACTATAAAAATATATGTTTTGATTTTTAAAAAAACATACTTTTATGAAATTTAAATTACATATTTGTAAGGGACATTTTTCACTAGCTCTATCTCTTTTCTCTAGCATTCACTGTACACTTACAAGGAGATTAGAAGTAGTCAACTCCATCTCTCACTATACCCATATCCAGAAGGTGAAAACCAAAACCAAAACTGGGGACATATTTATATATAAAGATATCAAAACTTAGCATTAAACTGAGTCAGTACAACTAATAAATAATCAGGAAAGAAAGTTTGGTACAGTAACACTCAGGTTTTGTGTGTGGGGAAAATGGCAATGTTTTTCACATTTAACACATGTGTATTTCTGATATTTCTATATTTTTAAAGTTTTATCTGATCCAGGAAAATTATATTTTTGTATGTTGAACTCTGTTCATATCGCTTAAGGTATTGCCTCTTAATTTAGTCACACTGCTAACAAAATGAAGGGGCAGAAACCCTATAGAAATAGGAATAACTTGGACAACCATAATCAATAAAGTCAGTAAAAAAATAAAAACTACCTTCTATATATAACAGAAGTTTTCTTAGCATCTGGTTATTCTATATTCTTTATCATTTAACACAATATCTCTATGCTCCTTAAAAGTAAGATGGAATTAGAATTCATGTAATAAAGTGTCTCCATTGTGTAAGGGTTCTTTTTTTAGACATAGTATGTCTGTTTTTACACAAATTACAATAAGAAAATAAGCCATATCATTGAAAAATATCCATTAAGCTAACTGATATATATATATTTTGACATTTTGGTTACAAAACTAAAAAAATTTTTTTACTGTAATTTTCAATAATGACAGTTTTTTTCTGAAATCATATGACGTACCATGGTAAAATAGAAAATAGAAGTTTTTAGCATATAAAGTAGAATGTTTCCATTTGATCTCTATTGACATAAAATATGAAATGAATAGGCAAGATTATAATAGTGTCTTTGCAAAGGAACTTTTCATAAATAGAAACAAAATAAGTAAAGGAATTTGGTGCTATATAGTAAATAAAATTACCTTTAAGGTTCTGTAATAGTATAGATTTAGCCTATTATTCCCCACTAAAATAATTACTGACAATTCATAGGGCATTGAATCTGTGTCATAATAAAGAAATCAGGCGGGGGGTTTTTTAGTGTGTTGGAAAATTTTCTACAAAGTGAATGTTTAACGCAATTTCCGGAGTCTGTCCTTCAATAGACTCTAAGAGTTGATAAAATCCATTCCTCTCTGGAAGTAAAATGCTAACATACTTAGCATAAATTGGTGATGTAAGTCTAGTTTGAATGTCCGTGTGTTTTCAGCTATGTCAAGATTTTAGTTACTTTGTGTCATCTAACTCCAAGAATGCAAAATAATATAAAGTCATTTTCTAATTGCAAAAAGTGATACTATTTCATACAATTATATTCTAATTCAATATTCCAAAAAATAAAAAGCATAAAAGAACATGTCAAACAATTGATTTTGTCACATCCGTGATTAGCAGAATCATAGCCAGGTGGAAGAAATAGTGAGCCAAGGCCCAGCTTTCCAAGGCCTCTATGTGAACCTTCTCTCCGATGCTCCTGTCCATTAGGACCAAAGCCCATCTGTCTTCCTTTGCTGTTAGCATAATTACAGGAGAGGCTTTTCTTCAGTGTTTAATCCTCAGTATACCTTCATCTGAAAACACGGGCTCAGCCCTTCCAGTGGTGAGTTGGAACCCTGACTGGGATTCCCATTCTAATCTTTGCTATATTAATTCCTGCTTACTAGATCAGCTTCATAGCTGTGATCCTCAGTTTCAACCTTAGTAGAATAAGGACAGTATGGCTTTAAAAATGAAAATTGGGGCAAGGAACCTAACTGCATTAGCCATAAAGGATGAAATTCATTTAATCTTCTGTGTCTTGTGATTTTCATTAATTCAACAAATATTTTTTGAGTCTTACTATGCCTAAGGCACTATACACTGAGAGTAGAAACTTAACCCTGGTTAGTGAATATAATTAGTTAAATTTAGTCACACTGAGTCAAGAATATAATATGGTATAGCAGCTAAGAGAATTGGGAGAATTAAGTTAGATACCTTATATCAAGCATTTGCACAGTGCCTCGTTACATATATCAAGTTCAGTAAATGTCAACTATTATTATTTATATGATCTATTTAATACTTAAGTTTGTCAAGGTCTCCTTTAAAATAAAATAAAAATACCAAAAAGTGGAAAACACCAGTATGTTAGGAATGTTACCTATCACCATCAAGCATTAAATAAAATATTTAGCCCTAACCGGTTTGGCTCAGTGGATAGAGCATCGGCCTGCGGAATGAAAGGTCCCAGGTTCAATTCTTGTCAGGAGCATGTGTTTTGGTTGCAGGCACGTCCCCAGTGGGGGATGTGCATGAGGCAGCTGATTGATGTTTCTCTCTCATCGATGTTTCTAACTCTCTGTCCCTCTCCCTCCCTCTCTGTAAAAAATCAATAAAATATATTTTAAAAATAAAATAAAATATTTATAGTAAATATTGGATCTTTTGTACATTTATACATTTTATTTATTATTATATATTATATTGGTATAGGCCTTTGATTATTGAAAACAAACAATCATGAATAGAAATACAATGTAAAGAAAATAGTAAAGTTTGTTTTAAAAGGAGAGTTTACATAATTTAAAGTGCTTGAAGTGCTTTTGCTCTTTACTTTTTTACACCTTCAATTTTAAAAATTGGTAATATTCCTAAATTCTTTTATTTCTATAGTCTTTTCCTTGTGTCATACTTCCAGAATTTCTTTACTCTCAAAATTTATTCAACTAATTCAAACATCTTTAATATCTGTTTCTATCTACATTTCATTATTTTGATTATTTAAAGTATATAAATTATATCTAGAAGTAGTAGAAATCAACTTTTATTGAATCATTCTTATTCATGCAATAGAAACATTTGTTTCTTCTCTCCTTGACACTCAGTGTATATCCTAGCTTTTTACTATCTATAGTTTTTAAGTGTATAGGTAACATTTTCATCTCCTGACTCATGTTTGTTCATTTATCCACAAGAACAAATGTATATAATTTCTACCAGTGATATTTAGAAACTATTTTCCACTACCAGAAATTTTGAATTGGAAGTATAAAACATGATTTTGAACCTAAGGAATTATCACATCACCAGAATTTTTAGTTTGGAACATGTCTATTGCCTAAAGTGAGGTACATTCTTATTCTAGACTGCAATAAAAATTTTAACACTTAAAAGAGAAGAAATTCCAGGAAAATGTGTTTTTCTCAGCAACTATCTATGAAACAAAATTTAAGCATTTGAACTGATTTGGCAGCAACATGTTTTTCTTCTGCATGTGAAATTAAAATTGTGTAATGTCATGCCAATGCTAAAATAACATACATGGAATATCACCCTTCCTTTAAAAAAAAATCTTAGTGATTTATTTGTGAAAGGGCTAAGACAGTGGTTCTCAAACTTTTGTCTACATCAAAAACACTTGAGGAGTTTGTTAAAAATAAAGATTCTTAGGCCCTGACTAAAGATTCTGATTCAGTGAATCTGGGGTGGGCCCATATTCTAGATGATTCTAATATAGGTGATCCACAGACCACATTTTGATAAAGGGGGCTGTAATATGCTAAACTCAAAATGTTACAAGTGCCAAGGAAGTAGTAGAGCATAGATTTAAGAGCATAGACTTGAAAATCTGCAAGACCGTAGCCATTGTCTGGATGGTCTGATATTTTTAAAGGCTGATAAAACTTATTCAGAAGTCTATTGGTAGTTAAAATGTATTGATAGAGATGTAAATAAAATTTATATGAGCTCTTAGCACAAAGCCTGGCAAAGGGTTAGCACTCTATTAAAAAAGGTAGTTGCTGCTATCAGTCATAGGAATAATTTTATTATTTATTACTGATTCTGTCTTTAAATTTTTCCTTAGCTGCTAAGTAATATGTACATAGTACATCTCCCATTCTTTCATATAACTCTTCTCTTCCCTCAACACACACACACACACACACACACACACACACACACACACGTGCACATGCACTCTTTCCCAAGAAATGCCTAAAGAAGTGGTTTGGCAAAAGACTAGAAAGTTGTGGGTTTCTTTTTTTTTAACCCTTGGCTTATATATAAAAAGTAACTGATAATTGTAGGAACATTTTCAAGTCCCTCTATTGATATACTGAGTTTTGTAAAATACATACAGAAACAAACAACTTAAACATTATATTTTAAGAAATTTATTTTAGTACATCCATGTAGGAACCAACTTTACAAATGCATTATCTCCTTGGTTTCATCCTGACACTATTCTAAGATGCTTAACCAAGATTTCTTTTTTTTTCTTTTACAAAGAATGGCATCAGAGATGGCTAAGCATGTATGAATTGCCTCCTCAGTCCAGAGTTAAAATCATGAGAGTTTATGGAAGGATGCAAGCTCTGCTCCAAAACCTTTCTCCCAGTTTCCCAAAATGGAAACCATTAAGAAGTACAGATGTGCTCTGACCGGTTTTGCTCAGTGGATAGAGCGTCAGCCTGAGGACTAAAGGGTCCCAAGTTCGATTCTGGTCAAGGGCATGTACCTTGGTTGCAGGCACATCCCCAGGTGGGGGGTGTACAGGAGGCAGCTGATAGATGTTTCTCTTTCGTCAATGTTCATCAGTGTTTCTAGCTCTCTATCCCTCTCCCTTCCTCTTTGTAAAAAATCAATAAAATATATTTTTTAAAAAAGAAGTACAGATGTTAATGTACAGAGACAATTGGATATATACTGACACTTACTAGCTCCTTAATCTTTGAGATAGAACTGTCCAGTTGAATAGCATGAACTTTCTTTTTATTGTTTATAGGCTTACAAAATTCTGCTTTCAAACCATTGCTCATTCCATTGTAGAGACATTACCAGTTTTTCTTGTAGTGGATTGTAAATTATGTCTTTCGTTTTGCTGCTAGTTATGTTTTTAACATTTTTTCATAGACCTCCCAGTGCATTGCATAAGAAAACTAAACATATATAGTCATTGCATCTGTTCCCTGTCCACATGTCATGTTTAAGCTGGAATGTGAAAGGCATTCAACCACTCAGAGGAGCTATTTCCTCAGGAAATGGTTACAATAAAAGTTAAGGAAAAACTGTTGAGCTGATATATATTTTTAATTAAATTAGATATTTTTAAATGCTTACTAGAACTGATTAATTTTTAATGTTTATTACTGAGTCATTTTTTTCTGTACAGGTTTTGTTTTCTTGTTTAATTGGGGCACTTAGATGAATGTTATAGAGGAAAATTAATAAAAATTCTGTGATTCCTTTTACAAATGAAAAGATAACATTTTATATATATAGCGAACCATCAAAATCAAAGTATATGGCCCTGGCCAGGTGGCTCAGTTGATTGGAGCATCGTCCCATACACCAAAAGGTTGTGGGTTCAATTCCTGGGATGTTTCTCTCTCCTTCTCTTTTTCACCATAAAATCAATAAAAACATATTCTCAGGTAAAGATAAAAAAAATAAATTAATTAAAATTAACATATATGAATTCATTTTCTCCTGTTTTTATGCTGGTAACATTAAGGGGGGAGATGATATTTAAATTTACAGTACACAGAGCTATGAACATCTATCTTGTGAGTCCTGCTTTTACTGACTGGTTATATACTTTACCCATCCCAAAGCCACCCAACCCCACTCCCCCAATGCCAGTTCACTCTGAATTAATAGCACCACTTGGTGGCCAAAGCGAGGAATTGTATAGAGCAACAACATTTCTTCCCCACCAGGAAACATGTTTTCTCCCACTAGACACTTCTAAACTGGAATTTGACAGACCTGGTCCTAAGTTTATATGTTGTGCTTTTGAAGGATCTAGTTCTGTAAGGAAAGTTAAAAATATGTCAAGGAAGATACTTAGGCTGATATATTTTTTAATATAAAATAGAAATCATTTTGTATTTCTGGTATAAAATAACTTCCACCGAAATAAGTTATTAAAGTAGTCATAATATTTTAATTTCTTGTGAGAATAAAATTAGAGAGAGCCAAAATTTAAAAGTTCTAATACAGTTTGTTTTGATTCAAGTTCTTGTTTTGAATCTCAAAGGGTTAAATAAAATTACACTGAATATTGCAAAATTGTTAGTGTAGACTAGGAAACTATTTTGCAGAATTCTGAACTTTGTAATATCAAGAAGAATAAACAGACTTGGAGCTGACCATGACTTTGGGTGGGAATGTGGGCTAAAGTGCTTTAGATGTGATAGCTCTGACTCTTTTTAAGTGTATAGCTTTAGAGAGAGGGAGAGAATATACAACACAACAGAAGGACATGCAGCTAACTGCTGGCACTTAAGATTTATGCCAGAATCTGAGAGGGATTCTGGGGGTAGAGTCTAAGGAGTATCTAAAAATGTATATCATGATAAAAGAGGGGATTGAATTTATCCTAGGGATTAAATTGAGGAGAAAATCTGAAAATAACTTTAACTTTGGTAATTCTAAAGATTCTGCAAGTCACACTTTAGATTTTTTTCTCTGAATTTCTGCTGAAGGAACTGCTTTTAGCAAGAGAACCTTTGGAATAGATTTAACAGAACCTGTGTAACCTTGGGAAAGGGATGTTTCATAGAGGGATGTCTCATTTGAGTAGCTCCTTTAAGAAAGAAAAATGGATAATGGGCAGTTGATGGGCATCCATACTTGAGGGTAATGAAAAAGTTAGTGGTGGGAGGATGTATTTTGGTTGATTGGTCCAGTAAAATAGATATGTACAGACATTAGAAATGTCATGCTCAACGGAACTAACATCTTAAGACTTGCACCAGGTTGCCAACATGTTTACTTCTGTGGGTAGGCCTTTTTGGTGCTTGCAGAGGCTGTCAGAAAAACTGTAAGATTCAGCCAGGAGGAATCACTGTGCCTTGCTCCAACAATAGTCCTAGGAATCATACAGTTATGGGGAATCCTAAAGCTTTAATAAAGAATATGGTTATGTACTGCGTGTGTGTGTGTGTGTGTGTGTGTGTGTGTGTGTGTTTATGTGTGTGAGAAGGGGGGGAAAGAATTGTATGTATGTGGGGGTGTTGGGGTGAAGAGAGAGAGAGGGAAAGAAGAGAGAGAGAGCCCTGACCGGTTTTGCTCAGTGGATAGCGCGTAGGTCTGCGGACTGAAGGGTCCCAGGTTCAATTCCAGTCAAGGGCATGTACCTTGGTTGCAGGCACATCCCCAGTAAGGGGTGTGCAGGAGGCAGCTGATTGATGTTTCTTTCTCATAAATGTTTCTAACTCTCTATCCCTCTCTGTAAAAAATCAATAAAAATATATTTTTAAAAATCTTTAAAAAAAGAAGAGAGGGCGAGAATATAACAATACCCACCATTATATTATACTAGAGGCCCAGTGCACAAAAATTTGTGCACTCGGGGGAGAGGGGGGTCCCTCAGTCCGGCCTGTGCCCTCTCGCAGTCTGGGACCCCTCGGGAGATAATGACCTGCTGGCTTTGGCCTGCTCCCGGGTGGCAGAGGGCAGGCCCAATCCCTAGGTGCAGCCCCTGGTCGGGCTCAGAGCAGGGCCGATTGGGGAGTTGGGGCGCCGCCCCCTGTCATGCACAGAGCAGGGCGGATCGGGAGGTTGCGATGCCACCCTCAGTCACGCTCAGGGTATGGCCGATTGGGGGGTTGGGGCACCGCCCCCTGTCACACTCAAGGCAGGGTCGATGGGGAGGTTGCGGCGCCACCCCCTGTCACGCACAGAGCAGGACCAATCAGGGGGTTGGGTCTCCATACCCTGTCACGCACAGAGCAGGGCCGATCAGGGGGTTGAGGAGCTCCCCCCTGTCACTCACAGAGTAGGGCCGATAGGGGCGTTGGGGCACCGCCACCTGTCACACACAGAGCAGGGCGGATCAGGGGGTTGGGGCGCTGCCCCCTGTCACACACAGAGCAGGGCCGATCTGGGGGTTGTGGCCCCGCCCCCTGTCACACACAGAGCTGCAGGGCGATCAGGGGGTGTGGGCGCTCCCCCTGTCATGCTGATCCCGGTGCTGGGAGGCATATTACCCTTTTACTATATAGGATAGAGGCCTGGTGCATGGGTTGGGGCCGGCTGGTTTGCCCTGAAGGGTGTCCTGGATCAGGGTGGGGGTCCCCACTGGGGTGCCTGACAAGCCTGGGTGAGGGGATGATGGATGTTTGCAGCTGTTCACACACCCTTCAGGGTGGGGGTCCCCACTGGGGTGGCTGGCCAGTCTGGGTGAGGGGCTGAGGGCTGTTTTCAGGCTGGCAAGTGACTGAAGCTCCCAACCGCTCCTTTTTTTCTTTTTTTTTTATTCTGGGCCAGCTTTAGCTTTGAGGCTTGGCTCCAACTCTTAGGCCTCCGCTGCTGAAAGCAGGTTTCTGGCCTTTGTTTACCTTCTGTATTTGAAACAATGTTGCGATCCTGCTGGCTGAAGCCCGGCGGACTAAAGCAGGTTTCTGGGGTTTTGTTTAGCTTCTATATTTGTAACATAGTTGCTTAGAGTTGCAGCTCAGAGGCCTGCAGTGGCAGGCGGGGAACGTTGGAGTCCTCCGTCACTGAAGCAAGCAAGCCTCATGTTCACTTTAAGCTGCCTGGCTGCCTGCCGCCATCTTGGCTGGCAGTTAATTTGCATATTGCCCTGATTAGCCGATGGGAAGGGTAGCGGTCGTATGCCAATTACCATGTTTCTCTTTTATTAGATAGGATAGCATTTATTATAGGCCAGGCACTATTTTAAATGCTTTACATATATTAACTCACTTACTCTTTTCAAAAACCTTTGAAGCAGAACTATTATCTTCATTTTACAAAAGAGGAAACTGAAGCATAGGGAGATTAAGTAATTTGCCCAAGTTCCCATAGCTCTTAAAGAGCAACGCTGGAACTGGAATGTACCCTGATAATCCAGTGCTAAGCAGAGCATTCTTCTTTGGCCATTGTCATTGGTCCCTTAAATGCTCAACTGGAGTCATAGTGGCTTATAGTTGCCCAACAAGTGAGCAGATCTGTTCCTGGAATTGCCTGTTTCTGGTAGACATCAGATCCCAAAGTATAATTCAAGGATCTTATGGACACATCTGCACAGGAAGAAAGGCAGAATCCCTTTGATATCCCTTGATGTCCTGTTCTGAGATCATTGTCAGGTTCCAGTGCCCTACATGGGAAGAGTAAACAAAATCCTTTCTACTAATGGATGCACTAAGTAGACAGAATGGGGATTTTGTTTGTTTTTTTGTTTATCAGAAATTTGAAGGTTTGCTTTTTGTTTTTTCCTGTTTTGCTTATCAGCACCATTCTGAAGGCTTTGTCAAGGTTGGCCTGAATTCTAAATAAAGGGTCTTTTCTGGTAAGACTGGTTACCTATGAGTGTCAAGTAGGGTGGCTAAGGGTGGTGGTTCACAAAACAGACTGCCTGGATTAACTAACTACTAACTAGCTCTATTACTTTAGGTAAGTTGTATAATCTCATTCAATATTTGATGCTATTGTCATCATTATCATTATTATTGTCAGCCTATGAGAAAGTTATTGGTTGTTAGTGATCTAATAAGAGAGATATATAACATAGAGTGGCCTCTTTAAGACGCTATTGTTCCCAAGGCTTTAGAAACAGCACTGTGAACACTAGTCCAACATGAGTGTCTCTTGTGGATCCTTGTGAAAAGAATGGCTCCATTGAGACCATGAAGGTTGAGGGGCATTGGATGAGGTAGTGTAGAGCTGAAACTCACACTAGTCACTGGCCTGGTCCTGAGAATCAGCATTCATTGCATTTGATTCACAGTGTGGTGTAGCTGTTCAAACCCTGTGCAGGTTAGAAAGCTGCTGGAAATGGTTCTGCAGTATCCTGCTTTCATTAGGCTTCTATGTTTTGAGAATGGATGTGGCCATAGACTAGCAGGGAATAGGCATAATTTCCTTCAGCTTTCCCTCACCAAATAAAGATATTTAAGAAGGCACAGAAGGAAGAATATATCTCAGTGTTACCTGGTTGTCTGAACCCAAGCATGATCAAAGAAGGTACAGAGTAGAAGAAGAAGTTACTGTGCAGGTAGTACATTGGGGTTTAGGGGAACCTGGAGGCTGTGGGGACACCTGGGTATGATTTTTTAAGACATTTAAGGACTTTAAACAACCCAGGAGGAGGTTACCTAAAGGAGTAGCCAACTGACTGCATAATACATCTTTGCAGAAACTATTAGAAGTGTATTTGGAGCCTCTATACCTGGTTTGTCCTTCTGTATTTTAAAAATTATGTGTATTTAATTTTCCACACTCTCAACAGAATCTATTCTCATTCTCACCTGGCATTTAGTAAGTCAGCTGTTTATCTATATTGCCATTTTCATAAGCTGATTTTAAAGATGCTCTTTTAACATCAAAATCTTTTTCTGTAAAAATGATGAAAACTTACGTTCTCAGTGAAACTTTTTGCTTTATAAATATTTGGTTTTCTTGTTGAGGATTTTCTTAAAATACATCAATTTGTACTTCAAATTGTCATTTTTTTAAACTTTATTTTGATAACAAGTAAACTTTTATATTTGTTCTATTAGCCTGTAATTGTTAACCTTAAAAGTTACCTTTTTCATTTTTTAAAAAAATATTAAGCAGTATTCTATGATCTACTTTGTTCTTAAGTCTCTAAAACTCATTGCAAATAGCTAGCCTGTTGCTACCTGGAGCATAGCCACATTGTTGGCTGTGGATGTCTTTCACATGCACCAGTGACACTGATGACCCATTAGGGCATTCACTTTGTTTTTCCAGCTGCAGGGATGAGTTTGTACTGATTCGCCCACATTTTCACCTACCTCACTTATGACCAGTGACTTACTATAGACTTTGTTATAACTAAGAAACATTTAAAATATAATTTGTGCCCATAGAGTTTAGAAATTTACCCTCACTCCATAATTACATGTCTGTCTCCACAGTAGACTGAGCCCTTTTGAAAAAGGGACCACATCCTAAGGTAGTTCCTAGCTTAACATGTCATCATCACCCTCATCATTATCATCATCATAGCTAGCATTTTTAGCTTTGAGCACTATGGGTTTACATTTCTCATTTAATTTCTCTAATAACCATAGGAGGTAAGTAATATAGTTATTCTTATAGAGATGGAGAAACTGATGTTTAGAGAAGTTCATTAGTCTAAGATCAAAGGGCTCAGTCCCTTTTTTAAACCAAACTGGGGAAAAACTGCCGGGGTCCAGCCCCAGCGGGTCCAGGGGTCCCCAAAGGTGTGGACGGAGTAGGCGAAGAAGGAATGACACGGAGACAGCGTTCAGTTGATCAGCAGCCTAGCCAGGATCTCTAGCCCGGATCTCCAGAGAGGTTCTGCTTCGGATTTCCAGCGAGGTTCTGTAGCCATGTTCCCTCACTAGGTTCTCCAGCCAGGTTCTGTCCAGGCTCTCCAGTCAGGTTCAGTGTCCAGGTTCCAGTCAGGTTCTCCTGCCAATCTCTGTAGTCAGGTTCAGTCCAGGATCCCTTGCCATGTTCTCCCGCTAGGCTCTGTCTCTAGGCTCCAAGGCCAGTCCCTCTCCAGGATCCTCCGGCATGTTCTCTCCAGCAAAGTTCTTCTGTCTCTAGGCTCCGTGTAGATTCTGTCTTCTTGATTCTGTTCTAAGTTCTGAGTTCTGTCTCTGTCTCTAGATTCTGAGTTCTGTCTTGTTACAACTGTATTTATACCAGTTGATTCAATCCTATCAATCTCTATTACAAAGGTTATGGCGTTTCTTATCTCCATTCCAGGGGGAAAAGATTATGTAGTTTAAGCATGATTGTTCATAGTTAAAGGGATTAATTACCCGCCTGGCACTTAGTTGAGGGGTTTTATTCCCTCCCTGACTTCAGGGAAAAATTCCTACCTGGGGAAACAACCTTTCTAGGAGAGGCATCCCCTCCCTGACTTCAGGGAAAAATTCCTACCTGGGGAAACAACCTTTCTTGGAGAGGTGACCTTGGTTAAAACACACAGCGCTAAGGGGAGCAAACATATTAAGAACAGTATGCTATATACGCCAGGTCCCTTGAAACATATGCTGTGCAGATGTTTCTTTCCTGCAGCGACTGTGTCAGGCAGCAAGGATGGACCGGCTTCCGGCAAATTCCCCCTTTTTTATTTTTTAAATGCTCACGCATGCAAATCAGTGGCCACCTCTCAGATTGGGCCATTTAAGTCTCGGAAGAAGAGTGGCAAGCAATGATAGTGAGCATAGCTATAAACATAGTGGATGGAGCGCAGAAGGAGCCCCATTCCTGTAGAAGGTTGCCAGCCTCTTCAGTCAAGGGATTTCAGCTGTCCTCAAGTTATTGGTTTGATTGTCTTTGTTGGTCTGGCTAGTGGGCGGCGTCACTGGCGACAGGCTTCCTGAAGCGTCTGCAAGTTGAAGGACTGCATCAAAGGGTCCATCAGGGCCGTGGTTGATGGTGGTGTCGATGTCCGAGGAGGAGTAAGCTGTGCCCTCTGGATCCAGCTGATATGGAAAATGGAGGGTAGTAGAAAAAGAAGAGAAAGCAAAAGAACTACAAGGCATGGAAGTGTTTAGAAAAAAGAGGGAGAAGAAAGGGAAGAAGGCAGCATCCTGACACAGCCCTTTCCTTCAGCTTCCCCTTTCCCTGTGGTCCCAGGTAGAAATGGGAAACAAGTCCTGTTGCAGTGAGAGGGCAGCTGCTGTCAGCCAGTCTCTGTCTTTACCTGGGTCCCGATCTGAGCTGGGCATGGGAAGCAGGAAGCAGCCATGGGGACAGGAGACCTTCCTCAGAAGGGGCGAGTGTTCAAGCCCCTGCACCATTGGGGAGGGGGGTCTGTGCCCCACCTTTGTTGCACCCCAAGTTTTCTCCTACTGGCCCCCAACTGTGCCTGTCTTAGGTTGCCCCACCCTGTGGAGTCTTACCCGTCGTTGACTACCAGCCATCTCTGGGCCAAGTAGGGTGATGTGAGGTTCAGTTTTGTCTCCTTGATAGCCTATGTCCCTCTGGCCTCCATGCCCAGTAACTGCCTTTGGATTCCCTCGCTTGCTGGCGGGGCTCTGGCATTGATCATAGGGAACTCAGGTTTCTTCTCTAGAGAGGGCCCAGCTTACGCCATTGGGCCAGAGACAGATCCATGGTACCAGCCACCATGAGGCTTCAACCTCAGCATGAACAGAGAGCTCAGGCAACAGCTTATGGGCAATTGGATTGTAAGAAGAGGGTCCCTCTTGGCACAAGGGTAAGAGGCGCCAATACAGGACAAAGGAGAGTCCTGGAATAGGGCTTTCTCAGCCCAGGATGTCAGGCTCTTGGCACAAGACAACTCCGTGTATGGGACATATACTAGACACCCCCTAGTTATGGCAGAAAAGGGAGGTGCCCTTCCTGGAACAGTAGGGTAGGGAGATTCTAAAAAAGGCTGTGTTCAGGAAAGAAGGAGACAGGCCAAAGAACCAGCAAACAAGTAGTTAGATTTTTAAAAAAAGGAAAAAGGAAAGGAGATGTGGGGCAAAGCTGAGACATGTGGAAAGACAAAAAGGAGGCACATGTGATCCTCCCAATGGACAGATTGTTCCAGCTCAGGGCTGCACATCTGCTGCAGACGGGCACTGGTCAGGTGTGCTATGATGAGGCAGAGATGGCGGGCGGTGAGACATAAGGTCGGAGGGAGCCGGTCCATCCTTGCTGTTTCAAGGGACCTGGCAAAAAACCATTATGGATGCAGATTCAGTGTTCATCTTAAAACAACATATCTAACCAGTTTATATTCAAAACAACAGATCTAACCAGTCACAGTAACTATAGATGGTAGATAAATTTGACCTACCAGAATTTATAATGCTATCCGTAGGAGTATCTTGGAATTAATGTAAGTAAACACTCAGAAAGGTAGTCTTTAATTTAAAACAGGTATTTATTCTAATGTTCATTTACGAGTCAGGTGATATTCCATATTTAAATTATAGATTGTGTCCTCTACCACCCTATACAAAACTATGTGCCAAATAACAACAACAAAAGAGAACCCTTATTATCCCTAGATTTCCTACCAGAAAGTCTGACCTACTTGAATATATATAAAAGTTTAGAAAGATCAACACTAATAAAAGAGAAAAATGGTAATTGGCGTACGAGCTACCCTTTTCATTGGCTAATCAGGGCTATATGCAAATTAACTGTCAACTAAGATTGGCAGTTAACTGCCAACAAGATGGCGGTTAATTTGCATATGTAGGCACAATGCAGGGAGGCGAAAGGGAAAGCAGGAAGAAGCCCCCTGCCACTGACAGTGATTGGAAACCCAGGGGGGAGCTAAGAGCTGGGGGGCAGGGCAAAGGCGGCCCTGGGGCCGCCTTTGCCCTGCCCCCCAGCCATGATCAGAGAATCAGGTGCCTTTTCTGCCCTGGCCAGTGATAGCAGGAAGTAGGGGTGGAGCCAGCGATGGGAGCTGGGCACGGTCGAAGCTGGCAGTCCTGGGAGCTAGGGGTCCCTTGCCTGGGCCTAAAGCGAAGCCCACGATCGTGGGGCCGCTGCAGCTGTGGGTCCCCGCTGCCCGGGCCGGACGCCTCAGCCAGAGGCTTCCTGCAGGGGCAGGGGCAGAGCCCGCGCGATCGCGGCACCCCCCGCTGCCACTGCAGGTCCCCGCTGCCCGGGCCGGACGCCAAGGCCAGGGGCGTCAGGCCTGGGCAAGGGGCCGATCCTGCGATTGGAGGGTGATGGGGGTCAGCGCCTGAGGGCTTCCCAGTATGTGAGAGGGGGCAGGCTAGGCTGAGGGGCACTCCCCCCCCCACACACACACACCCAGTGCACGAATTTCGTGCACCGGGCCCCTAGTCTCTTATAATATATAATTTAGGTACCTGTACATAACGTATTTAAAATCACATATCTTAAAATACATTAATCTAGGAATATTGTTTCTCTCCACTCCTACTTTTCAAGAAATACTTTTATTCAGCTCTTCATGGTCATCTTTTTTTTTTTTTTAATTGATTTTTTACAGAGAGGAAGGGAGAGAGATAGAGAGTTAGAAACATCGATGAGAGAGAAACATCGATTAGCTGCCTCTTGCACATCTCCTACTGGGGATGTGCCCGCAACCCAAGTACATGCCCTTGACCAGAATCGAACCTGGGACCCTTCAGTCTGCAGGGTCTATCCACTGAGCCAACCCGGTTTCGGCATGGTCATCTTTAACATTAATGTCTCTGTCACTTCTAGAACCACTCTTTAAGTCATTTCCATGACATGACAGTGAGAAGGCTCTAGGGCAGAGAGGGGATAGAGAGGAATCTGCCGAGTCCAGTCCAAACAAAAAGGGCTTCAAGAGAGGGGAGAAGTGACTAGGGAAGCTCTCCATCTGTAAACGTAGCTCACAATTCACATTTTCCCTGTATTGGAGTATGCCTAGTTGGTTTTCCAAGTCGACCACAGTTTATTTGGTTGAATGATGCCTATAAAAATGACTCACTGATTTATTCCATTTAACAAAATATTTTCTATGTACCTTAAAAAGACACAGTTTCAGAGTTCTGTTCTGGGTATTTTCTACCTTTAGCTAAGTGCCTTATAGATAGTGAAGATAGTCATGTGTTACCTGAAATATGGGGGTCCTATTAATACCTTTAAAGGCTCTTAGCACTGAAACATTATGGGTCAACCCCGTCCCATATGTAATTTTAAAAAAATAATAAACTGTAAATAAATATAATGAACTTCATCAGTTAAAATTTTCCCATGATGACTTCCATGTGTTTAATTTTTTTTTTTCTGTTTTAAGTTTGTGCTTAGTTTGCCTTTTGAGAAATCTAGGGCTAACTGACCTTTGGCATAGAAAAGCTGTTCAGACTCTGTTAAGGAGTTGGTGGTACAAGAAGACTGCTATTAATTTCCATCCTTTAGAAAAGGTCCCTTCCTACATTTAAGTTTGTAGGGGAAGAAGTTTGGTGAGGTTTCCTATAAGAAATAACATGCATATTAAGAAGTCTGTCAAAAGTTAACTGTAGAGAGATGTTGCCTTGAATCTCTCCCCACATTCTGAAGGTGTGTTTATTTCTAGAGAGTGCCTTAGATTTTATTTTACTTCAACAAAAAGAAACAGAATTTCCCTCAAAGTTTATATTCTTAATAGTCTAAAAACATATCATGCTTAGTAGTTTAAGACAATTGCTGCGAAAACATCAATAAAGATTATGAGCTTCTTTTTTTATGTTGATTGCTTTTGAGCATATTTATGGAGTAGAAACATTAGCTATTTGCTTATATAGTAAAATTTATTTTTATAATAATGCTCTATTTCCTCAGTTTAAAATATTTTCTAAAACTGTGGCCCTGGAGTCCTGCAATAATTTTGGCGTTGGAGTTCGTTTGTCCAAGATCCTACATAACTGCAGTAAATTTATGTTTTCATATGTTAAAAAAAAATCTGCCAACCTGGCCAGTGTGGCGCAGTGGTTGAGCATCTTACCCATGAACCAAGAGGTCACCAGTTTGATTCCCAGTCAGGGCACATGCCCGGGTTGCAAGCTCGATCCCCAGTAGGGGGTGTGCAGGAAACAGCTGATCATTTGATGTTTCTCTCTTATCACTTTCTATTTCTCTATCCCTTTCCCTTCCTCTCTCTCTAAAACCAATGAAAACATATATATTTTTAAAACTGCCAAATTTCACTCCCTTTGTTATTAAAGTATGTTTTTCCAGTACCGCTTAGTTGACACCTTCATGTGTCTCTCTCTATTGTAATATATAATGTCTTCCAAAGGTCATCTTATTCATGTAATCATAGCACAGGACAATTTGTAATGGCAACTCTTTTGTTTTTGTGTGTGGTTTGGCTTTGCTGTGTTTGCTGTGTTCTGTCTTTTAAGGGCCATGGATCTGATCACTAGTCAGCCATCTCCATCCACTATGGTTCTATGGCAAGATTTCAGCATTTTTTTAATGTTTTCATGATGGAAAATTTTGAATTTGTTTATATATACAAGTCTACATCTTTGTGTTTTCATCTTTTTCCATTGGATTCATCTTCTTTTCAGCTAAAATTGTATTGTTCCTTATTTTGCATTTATGTAAGAATTCACTGTCGAAAAATATATCTTTCTAAATAGATAACTTTATGATGAAAGATTAATTAGGAAAGTTAATTAGTAGACAGTCTTTTAAACAATGTTTCAAAATTTTAGGTTTTTTACATCACTTTTATTCATTTAAAAATTTACATTGAAACACTGCTTCTGAAAAAATAAATGAAACTACATACAGATTCATTGATGAATTCTTCAATGAAATTAAATCTTTTTTTTTTTTTAAATATATTTTATTGAGTTTTTACAGAGAGGAAAGGAGAGAGATAGAGAGTAAGAAACATCGATGAGAGAGAAACATCGACCAGCCGCCTCCTGCACACTCCTCACTGGGGTTGTGCCCGTAACCAAGGTACATGCCCTTGACCGGATTCGAACCTGGGACCCTTGAGTCCGCAGGCCGACACTCTATCCACTGAGCCAAACCGGTTTCGGCAATGAAATTAAATCTTTAAGTACTTTTTTTTAGGTATGGAATATAAAAGTGGTTACTATAGTCAACTAACATGTATTAAATGTGTAGTGTTCTGTTTTATGCTGTTTTCTATTAAATGGTTTTTGTTCATGTCATAGGAAGAATGATTTGAAGTCATATTTACATAGTTACTTTTTCTGCCATTATCATTATTCTTTATTGTTTATAAATTTATACAAATTATACTCCAGCTACAATAATTGATTCAGAGAAAAAACTGATATTAATTTAAGACATTGTGATGTCAGAAAAGACGTTGCATTTCTGGAGGCAAAATAAAAAACAGAAGTCTTTAAGAAAACAAAGTAGAAAAAAGTATTACCAGAGTTTGTATTAGTCTGTACTTTTAAAAATATATATATATTATTGATTACAGAGAGGAAGGGAGAGGGAGAGAGAGATAGAAACATCAGTGATGAGAGAGAATCATTGATCAGCTGCCTCCTGCACACCCCCTATTGGGGATTGAGCCCACAACCCAGGCATGAGCCCGTGACCAGAATCAAACCTGGGACCCTTCAGTCTGCAGGCCGACACTATCAGCCAAACCAGCTAGGGCTAGTCTATATTTTTTTTTTAATATATTTTATTGATTTTTTTACAGAGAGGAAGGGAGAGGGATAGAGAGCTAGAAACATTGATGAGAGAAACATCAATCAGCTGCCTCCTGCACACCCCCTACTGGAGATGTGCCCGCAACCAAGGTACATGCCCTTGACCGGAATCGAACCTGGGACCCTTCAGTCCGCAGGCCAACGCTCTAGCCACTGAGCCAAACCGGTTAGGGCAAATACTTTTAAATGTTATGGAGATGTTTTTATTGCTTGTATAATAAACATGAGGCTATGTTTTAAAATAAGTATAACAATTCAGCCATGGTTTCACATTTTAGTAACTGTATACTGAACTGTAGTATTTTGATTTTTTTTTTAATTTCAAAATGGTCCTTAATAGTATGTATTAAATTTTTCAGTTTAATACATATTAAATCTTTCAGTTCCTGAAATTTAAAAAATTTAAATTTAAAAAAGTATTAGTGTCTGACTCTTAACATGACAAAAATGTAGCTGGTAAGTACAAATCAAAAATAATTTCGAAATAGAAGTAGTTAACCAGGTAAGGTTAAACAAGAAAAAATTATTTATGGCCATTTTATAAAATAATGACATTCTTCATTCTAAGCTACAATGTAAAGTGCTTTATTCTGAGATTATGTATTGTGGCAGACGCTAAAACTGCCTTTTTTTCTAACAGTGCCAGAATACAGCCTCTTTTTCTTTTTTGCACTAACAAGACTGCTTTACCACCACAGCCCACTCTAAGTAATTAAATCAATCCTTTGTACTTACCGTATTCTCCTCTAGTGACGGTACTAGATCTGATTATATGCTTCATGCATATTCAAAGTACCGCACTGACAGCTCTTTAATGAGCTCTTACTTAATCAGTATGAACAATGTTCATCTTGTTCTTTTTTTCCTCATGCATTAGAGCTAGGAACAGTTGGGAAAAATGAAACATCCAGCATTCATTTGAAAAATATATTGTACTTTGAAAAGTGTCTAAGCTGAGGAAGTTGCATTCTGCCCTTTAAAAGTCTGATGGACAAATTGGATTACTAGTATTGGATTAAATAACAAATGGTTAGAGGAGAAATGAGAAAAGCTCACTGTGATCACAGGCTTTAATATTTTTTGTTACTTATAAAGCTAAAGGGGTCTTTAACCAGTTATTAAAGTCAGGATTAATTTGTAATGGTTCAACTTACTGGCTTTTAAAAGCTTTTTGAATTTAAAAATTTTTAAATCCCTGAAAACAATAGTGTAATGATGTGTTAGAAGAAAATTTAATTTTTTTATTGCCATGCTAAGTATAGATTTCCATCGTTGTGTACAATCTCAGATAAGAAATTTGTGGTACATAATTGATTTAACCTTAAATATGTTTTTTCAGTTAATTCATATAATCTATGTCACAATGTAAAATGTGTTTTTACATATTATTGTCAGGCTTATTTACTTTTGAAACATAAAACTCTGTATTATTAGTTATTTCCTAACAATTAGGGGAGAGGGATTTTATCCTTACCCAGGCATGAGTTAAACTGAAAATAACATAGGACCACATCAATATTGTTACTGTCAAGGAAGCAGTCTTCCATTGAAGAAAATGATGCTAATTTAAGAGTAGGCTAGTTGCTTCTAGTATTCCCTGAAAGCCTCAATTATAAGTTAAGTTAAACTCAAAACAAACTTTTAATGTCTGTATTTTTAGAAGCTACTTAGGTTATAAACACAAGAATTAAGTCTTTCATCAGAAAATAAAATATCATAGTAACTGCACCTATTAATATTGCACACATGTGTGATTTCAATGATCAAAAAGGCCTTCACTAGGGTACAATTGGCCTTTTTCCAAATTGCAAGCTTTTCCCCAGCTTTTTCTTTTTACTCTTTCTTCTTTTGTTGCTACCCAGGGATTTGTTCCTATCACAGCCTATATCACATGACTAGTGTCAAGACATCACATGGTCTAAAGTGAATACAAAACCAGCTACCCTAAAGGAGAGATTAAAAATACTGTAAAACAATAAAGACTTTTGTTCATACTCTAAAAGAATCTATCCTGTCTGCTCCCTACCATAAAGTTTTAACAGCATTTAATGAAGACATATATCCTCACTGTTCTCCCTAATGATGAACAACAGATACCTATTTCACGGGGATACTCTGAAGTATAATCTTTTGCACACAGAACAGTTCTTTATACTCTATTTTCATTCTATATTTTTCTTCAAATTTATATCAATGTAGAAATAGTTAATTAAATGGTACATTCATAATTTATTTAAGTATTTAAAAGATTGAGGTAGATCTTCAAGCAATATGACAACAGTACATCACTGGGTAATATACAGGGGTGGGCACAAGTAGGTTAATAATAATAATTACTACAATAATTAATAACAATACAAGAATAAACCTGTTTCATGTATTCATAACTGTAAGCCTACTTTTGCCCACCCTGGTGTGATATGATCTCACTTATATTAAAGAAAAATCTGTATGAATCTATAGATGAGGTATATTCGTGTGTGATAGACAGCTATCTCTGTGGTCTGGAAGGAGACATGCTAAACCTTAATAGTACTTACTTCTGGGGAAGGGAGTTGGGGTGGGATTGGTGAAAGAGGACCTGACTTTTTACTCAGTTATACCTCTGTACTGTTTAAATGTTTTAAATGTATTTGAAAGTTAAAAGAAAATATCCTGCTCACAAAGAAAATAAAATTTAGGGAACTAACTGGAATATTGAATCTTAGCTGGGATATTTAACTTTTTTAAATATATGTTTATTGATTTCAGAGAGGAAGGGAGTGGGGGAGAGAGAGAGAAACATCAGTGATGAGAGAATCATTGATTGACTGCCTCCTGCACGCCCCCTACTGGGGATCGAGCCCACAGACCGGAATCGAACCTGGGACCCTTCGGTCTGCAGACCAATCCTCTGTCCACTTAGCCAAACCAGCTAGGGCAAATTTTTAAGTATGATTGTGGACTACTTCTACATGAATAATATCAAATACGTACTGTATTTTATAATCCTTGATACAGTGGCCTTTGGGGGGCAGTAGTGTAGATTATGGAATGTATATTAGGAAAAGTGAATTTGAAATGTGCAATTAGTAAGTTTATAATCTAAAATGTTAGACCATCTCTCCATTCAAATGTTTTCTGATTTACTGACATTATTATGTTCATTATAATGTGTTTTTTCACAGACAACTATAGGCATTTTTTGTAACTTGGTCATTTAAAATAATTTGCAAGTGTTTACCCTATTAGGGATGATAACTTCCAGAATGGTATATGCATGTATGTCTTAGTTTACTTTGGGGGAGAAAAAGAAGAAAAAAAACAAGTTGTTACAAGTGGAAGCTTTCACAAAATCTCTGGACTTCTCTGATCTTCCTGCTAGTCTTGTAATTCTCATAATGATTTTTTAATATTTTTTCTTTATCATGACCATATGTCTGTCAGCACCATGAGTTCCTCATTGAACTATAATAACAAATCAGCCTCTGGGGAGGATTTAAAAGTTGGAACACTTTTCTTTTAACACTAACACTGTGTTAGTGTTAGTATGATCTGTAGATATGTTCAGGAGGGCTGTATATTTTGACATGCTGAATAATAACAGCTCTAGAAGATTGAATTTTAGAAGATTATGAAATTTTAACTATCAATTTCTTTTTTCAGGCCTTGGACTTTAATCTTATGTTGTTATAAACTGTTTAATTTGAACTATCGGGTAACTAAAATGTTTTTATGTTAGGAAAAAACAACACTTGTGCTAAACAGTTATCAGCCTGCAAATGTCATATAACAAGAAATAACTCTTCCTGAATTATAGGAAGAAACACCGAAGAAGAAGAAGCTATGATGCAGGAATGGTTTATGTTAGTTAATAAGAAAAATGCCTTAATAAGGAGAATGAACCAGCTCTCTCTCCTGTAAGTACTCATAACTGCTTGTTTTTCCTGCAACATCAGTGGATCTTAGGCTTTTGGTTACTGGTTTCTTAGGGTTTCATATTTATTAGACTTAACTTTTTCTTTCCTTAGAGGTTAAAGTCTATTTTATATAAAAATAAAAAATAGCGTATAACCAGTTTTTATCTGAACAGTAAGAATTTAAAAAATAGAGTGCTAGATACTGAAAATATGTTTGCTATACAGAAAGCCAATGAATATAAACAATATTTGTGTTTAAGAAATAAAGCATTGTGTATAAAAAGACTTGGTGTACCTATAAATAAATTGAAATGTATTTAACATCAGATTCTAAGTTAAAAATTAAACTAACTCTTAATAAGGACAAAAGTACCTTTGTCTTCTACAGATGATGTTACCCTAAATTTTGGGATAAAAGATTAATGAGTTACAGAGAAGTGACCTTTTTATAATACAAGAATTACAGTAAAATATAGACTAAACCAAATGTAAGCATTCTTAGTCTTTAGCATTTAATTTACTATAGGACCTAATGTTTGTTCCTTTTTGCTAACTAGCAGTGTTCTTATATTATGCCACCTAATGTGGGAAGAAACAGGCTTACATGTTTTATTTTAGTGAAAACAGCTATTTCTGTCATTTCTGTTATGCCCGAACTTGATAAAAGAATTATAAAGAAGCACAAAAATTAACCAATCCTAGATTTATAACCGTGTCCATATTAAATTTGCACTTGTAGTGCTGCCATGTTTCTGTGTTCTTTTCATACGGAGTTCTAGACAAAAGCATGTTTGTTGTGAACTATGAAAACTCTTTGACAAAATAGACAAAATAGCCTTATATCTGGCACTTAGTACAAGAAGCATTGAAGGATGAGACTATTTATTTTCAGATTAAAATATACCTCTGTGCAATTCAAAATTGAGGAAGAAAAATAACAGCATTAGTAAATATTCAACCTGAGGAAGGTTTTAGGTTTGTGTATCATTTGTTTGGAGTAGCTTAAAGTTAAAAAGTCAGTTATGAGTCCTAAAATCAATGTAACCTAAAGGTTCTTTTAAGTGTTTAATGATTTAGTAATTAGCATATTGATGAACTTTTGCAACTTGCCTAGGGAAAAAGAACATGACTTAGAACGAAGGTATGAGCTGCTGAATCGGGAATTGCGGGCAATGCTAGCCATTGAAGGTAAGAAATTCTATGGTGGAGTGGAGGTATGTGAGGTGTCAATTGTCAAGAGAGATTTAAAGAGTATAATACACTTCTTGTCTCCCTAGGTGTGATCTGACTAGGGACCTACAGAATTTGCAAATAAATGCCTTAGCATCAAAAAGCATTAGTCATATAAAACCTAAAGACCTTACTAGTAATTCAGATAGTTGTTATGCTAGCTATTAAACACACGATTTTCTTAAATTTTGTCAGTAAGCTTAAATGTCAATAAAATGGAAAATATAAGGAGCTAAATGATTTAATTACATTTTATGTGCAATTTAAAGTTGTTTACACTGGAGAGGTTTGGGTAAGATTTACCATTTTGATTTTTCACATCTGAAATCTAAATTTTACCTTAATATTTAATTGATGTCAACACTGAAATATGTCACTGTCAGTCTACTATAGCTCCTATTAAGCGATTATTCAGGCAAAGATTGGCATAAGAGATAAATGAAACACTTTCATACTTTTCATAAAGCTTTTAAATGAATTATGTAGTAATCCTAAGCATAGTTCATAATATCAGTAAACATTGGCTATCTTAACTATGGCATTTACTATATATGATTTTTTAAAAATAATTAGGTGTTTTAGAATGCTGTTCTCTTTATCCTTATTATTTGAAAATGTCTCATAGTTAAAGATGTCTGTCTGCTTAAAAGCTAATCCTTTGGGCTCTGTAAAATGGACCTTTTGTCTAATCAATGCAAATTGATTTTCCTATTCTATATTGACCTCTTAACCCATTGACTGTCCATGGTAATTTCCTTCTTTACCTGATAAGGTACCTGATCCATAATAAGTCAATTCTAATTAGTTTAAAAACTAGAAGTTTAAGGTTGTAAGGAGGAAAGCAAGTGAAAACATTTTTAAAATATTTTAATTAACACTGTTATTGGATAAAATACATGCTATTTATCTAAATAGCATATTTTAAAATTATAGAAGTTTTATTTTTACTTTTATGTACATTATCTCATTTGATAAATATGACTAACAATACTTATACATCCTCATTAGAAATCAGACTGATTTTAAAAGGTTTCAGATAGCTAATTTCCTTCAAGTGGCTATCCAAATGTATCAAATTATACACTGATAATGAAAATCGTGTGTTTAATAGCAAGCATAATGATTATCTATCTGAATAAAATTTGTCAAAATATTTAAGAAGTTCTTTGAAACTTATCATTGAAATAAAAAACAGAAGTATATTAAATGATATTTTTCCTCTGGATATAATTTTTGTAGACATTGTATAATTTTTAAGAAATTGGAAAGCTAAATAGTGAAAGGTAGTTACTGCAGATATGTTTACATGGTATGTATGTATATATATATATATATATATATATATATGTGCAATTTTAAATGTATGTATATGTAGTATTTGTAATATATAACTCATTATTCAGTTTATTCTTTATAGATTCATTATACATTACACTCAATACAGAGTACTAAGAATTTGCCTACTCTTTCATGTATAATAATTAAATCATCCCTAAAACACAACTTGATACAATACAGTGGACTTTTAAGGCAGATATTGCTTCTATCCCAAAACCAGTATTATTACCATATACCATCTTAAAAGGAGGGCCATGACACATATAAAAGATCCCATTTCATCAGCAGTCCTGTCCCTACATACGAGACATACAATCTTAAATAATCTTACATTTTTTTTCTGCCTGCTCTTGTACACATGGAAGACGGGTAGAAAGCCATATATTTTTAAGAGGGGGAAAAAGTAATTTTTTTTCCAAACGATTTTGATTTCTTTAAAAATTATATAATTGTCCCATATGTGGTTGTGCCTCAAATCTCTCAACAAGTTTCTGTTGCTGGTTAAAGGGAAAAAAAGAGACTTGAAGAAAGAAGCAGCCTGTTGATTACAAATAGAGACCCTTTCTTAGAGAGGCCTGTTGCACTAGCCTGGGCAGTACTAGGGTTGAGCTGTCCTGGAGAGGTACTGACAGTCCTGATAATCAGTTCTGTGAAGACTGTGTCCTCTGAGCCAACCCTTAGAATGGACATACATGTGATTAGGTCAGTAGCCTTTTGGAGTGTTAAAACACCACAGAAAAACACACTAACAGGCCGCATTAGTTGGTTTTGTTTTGCTTTGCTTTGTTCTTGCCCATCTCTTTTAAAAATTTACTTAGTAGCCATATGATGGTTTTTGTAATAAATTGACTAAAATATTTTCAAATAAATCTGCTGCTGAAACCATTCACCCGGAGAAGAGCACGGAATATTAATAGCCATAGCACACGGAACAAAATATTAACAGCTTGGTTTGAGAGCAAAATAATAACAACATTCAACATATCCATTCTTCTGAAAATCCGTAATCACTCTGGTCTGTGTTTTACCTTTTTTTTTCCTTAAGTTTTTTTTCATAGCAGGAGTTTCACTCTACTGAGCTAAGTTATAGGATCCCCTAAGCTAGCAAATATCATTCAGATACTTTTCCTATAGTTTTTTTTGTTCCAGATTACTTAATGCCCCCTCAGGAAAGGTAAATTCATTTCTGCACACATTGGGGTGGGCTTTTAGAAAGTGGTGTGTTCATTTTCTGCACAAGGAATGGATCTTCTCTAGGATTTTGTACATCTTGATTTATTCTTGGCTTAGAGTTTGAAGTGGGTGCTCTTCTAAAGGGATTTATGCATAGGTTCACTATTTTTGTAGTTATGGTTTATATGATAAGCTTTTTATATTTAAAATCAATATGTAATCCTGTGGAGGAGCTTATCCCCTAAAACCCCATTTGTAAATCTATTTTAGCTTTGTTGCACAGCACAGCCACAGTCTTCCATAGATTGATTAGGTACAGAGGTAGAATCCTATCAAATGGCCTGCTCTGATGATGATGCAAACTCTTTCAGGATTGCTAGTTGACTGGAACTAAAGATAAGACTCAACTGCAATCCCCCAATGTGCTCTTTACAAAACTAGTGTTAATTTTCATCAAAGTGCTAGGCTTATTTATAGTGGCAAGGTGGAAGGTTTACTACAGCAACTGTAGGTCCTTTCTATTAAAGTGTTTATAGGTATTTCTTTTGCCTTTTTTCCAAGGTAATTATCAATTTCAGCAAATAAACTGAATCAGAGAATAAATAATTGACCCTATATATAAAAAAGAGTTTTTTTTTCAAATTAACAAAACAGCTCAGTGCACATGAACATAAACAGAATCTCTTTATTTCAACAATTTGGCTCAAATGCAGCATCAAAACTTAATCCTATTTGTTGCTAAAGTATGGCTTTTGTAGCAAAAGTACACTGGAATCTTTAAATTAATCAGAACCCACATTGTTGTCTGTCTAAGCCAAAGTCACCTAGCTAGCTAGCTGTGAGTGGAGCTATAGGTGAATAATCCTTTCTTAAAATGTATAACAGGTAACACAAACTTACATACAGGTTTTTAAAACATAACATTATGTCTGGGTGAAGCCATTTTAAAAGGATTTTTTTTAAATTTTTAAATTTAGACTTGCCCGTACAGATGTGAATTTTGATCAGTTTTAAATGTATTAATTTTTTTAAATCATCAAAATATTTTACTTAATTTCCCACGCTAGCATTCAAATACATATGTGTGTATATAAATTTACTCCTATGAAAAAAGCAAGTACAAAGTAAAAATAGTTTGCTACTGTAAAAAGTACTCACTATACATAGATAGCTATTTGCTCTACAATTTAAATTCTAATATCAGTTAAATTTGACTGTGAAATGATGAAAATTACCTAAATATTCATAATTTTAAAATGTTTTTGTTATAGTTACGGGGAATTCAGCTTGGAAAAGTTAAGATTTTAAAAATTTTTCAATATATCAGGTGTTAAAAAGTTTTCTCTCATGCGTATTGTTAAAGCCTTGTTTTTTAAAAATTAAAGAAATCTTGATATTTCTAATTATTAATTAAAGCCTTAAAGGTGACCGGTCAAATGCAGAGAAGGGATAATTCAATGTCTGTTTTTTTTAAAAAAAAAATTTATTTTAAAAAATGTACGTTTCAATTTAGTTATACTTTTTAAGTGTATGGCAGAGAAAATTTCCCAGTTATATAAAAATGTTTTGGAAGTAAGGATTATAAATTAAAGCTTATAATCAACATGATTTCTTCAGGTTGGAATGGAAAAATTAATATTCATCAAAACTAGTAATCGTAATAATTATAAAATTTAGTTACAAATCTTTTACTAATTTACTGGGTTTTTCTCTGAGTTAATATTTCTAGAACTACAGTTACCTGAAATTAGATTAGATGAACTTTAAGATCTTGCACCCTGGAGAGCGCTATTAAAATATCTGCTATGTAGAATGAGACTGATTAAGAACAAGATCCAGATTAGAAAATTGTCCAGTATACCTGAAACTCAGCATTTTAATTCAAAGAATAAAATTATGATAAAATATGGCTTTTCTTCAGTCTTGCTGTTTCATTATTTTTAAATTCTTACATTTAGAAAAAAACCTTTTCATAGTAATAATTTATTCCTCTTCATGTTATAGAATATTTTATTTCTTTTTTAATGAGAATGCGTTGTGACCATTTATTTGTGTGATGTTTTGTATCGGATGTGGATTATTAGTATATGGTATGTTTTATATATTTGTATGTATGTATTTGAGCTTATAATGAAAGGAATAATGATAAAATTGAATAAACCATTCTAGCTTCTTGCTGCTATTCTAACCTTTATTGCATGATGATGTATCTAATTTTTAATTTGTAAATACAGGATAGAATTCCCTCTAGCACCATTTGCTTTCATAAAGCTGCTGAGCAGTTTGCTGTCTTGAATAAATTTTGCTTTGGAGGGGGTCGGGGGGATTTGAACCAGCACATTCTTGTGTGGTTTGTGAAGATTCACATGGTAACCAGCGGTGTGCATTGTTAGGTTTATCTGAATAAGCACCAGCCATGTGAGTTTTAACATGATTGCCCAGGGCAATGGAGAGAGAAGAGAGAAACCCAAAAGGATTGCACTTCTCTCTGTTTTTTGGAAAGTGCATTTGCTGGGGGAGGGGCTGCTTGAGTCAGTGGCCACGGTTGTTTTTTTTGTTTTGTTTTGTTTTGAAGCTGGTGTCCTGTTTCCCTCTAGGTCCTCATTTGTTCTGCTATCTGCCTCATCATCTACTTCTTCTTTTCATTGTTTACCTTCCTAATGAGGGAGGCGGGGTAGACTGGGGATTGATTGACAGCTACAAGCCCTTACAGTCTGGCCAGAGAGCTGTTGGCTTTGGTTACAAAAGTGCTTTAAATGTTCGATTAGGTTCTGTTTTTATCAAACCAAACTGCTGCTCATCTTAAGAAAATAATCAGACCAGCAAAGATTTGGAAATATATTATTGGGACTTAAAACCTTCAAAAAACTGCCCCTACCCATGTAAAGAACACTGCTCATCGGATTTTCCAACCTTTAACATGGGGTTTCAAAAAGAAGTATGTAATTTTTCCTTTGCAAAAGTGCTTTGATTCGAAACCACCCAGCCAACCTCTCCAAAAGAAAACTGGCTGTGATGCGATCGAGAGCTGCAGTGTAATATTGCAGAGCAAATTTATTTTTTACTTCAAAGAAAAATGCTAATTAGCCGATTCACTACTTTTAAAGTTATTGTGAAGCATATGGCGCCCAGTGTGAAATACATCCAACTGCTAAAATAGAGCGAAGAGGAAATTAGTGAAGAATAGGCTGTATGGGGTGAGGATGGGGGCGGGGAGGAGGATAGGTTCTCAGGCAGATTCTCTAGCCTTTTCAGAATGATTTTATCGCCCATCTCTGCTTCCCGCCCCCTCATTTACCCACATCCCCCACCACCTAGCCTCGAGCGGGCCTCTTCGGGGCCTCCAGCTCCCCCTCCCCCACTTTGGCTAAATCGGGTGTGCACCTCCGGCTGGCCACTGGCTCACACCTGGTCTCTTTTTCAGGTTCCAGCCCGGCTATAGCCATCTTCATCTGCGGGAAATTTTAGAAAGCAGGGCTTTAGGGGTGAAGTCGTTATCTCGATCGCCAAACTCCCTACAAAACACTAACTAGTAGTTCTATAATATGGTTTGTGGAGAAATACAAGGAAACTGGAAAAGGCGGGAAGGGGAGGGAGCGTGTGCAGAGGTCCTGCGGGTGGATAACGAGCCCCCTTGTCTGCAGACTGGCAGAAGACTGAGGCCCAGAAGCGACGCGAGCAACTCCTGCTGGATGAGCTGGTGGCCCTGGTGAACAAGCGTGACGCGCTCGTCAGGGACCTGGATGCACAAGAAAAGCAGTGAGTGTGCGGTGGGATTGGGTGGAGGCTCTGCGCCTGCTGAGGGTCCGAGAAGTTTTCTGAAACTTCAGTCCAGAGGTCTCGGGTGGGCCGGACAGCCTCCCACTGGCCCCGCGATGTCTGCACCCGCTGGGCCTTGGGAAGAGGGGCGTGCTGCTCTGCCCTCCACGAAGACAAATAATTTCGCTTCCTGTTTGACTTCCAGGGCCGAAGAAGAAGATGAGCATTTGGAGCGAACTCTGGAGCAAAACAAAGGCAAGATGGCCAAGAAAGAAGAGAAATGTGTTCTTCAGTAGCAACTGGACCAGACTATATCCCAAAATTTTAGTCTTGGGTCCACAGACCAGAAAGTCATACTCGTTGTTGATTTAAAACTTAACATTTCATTTGGCTGGATTGTACTTCTTTGCTACCACCACCACCACCCCTTTTCCTCCCTTCTTTCCAGATTAAATATACAGAGCTCCAACATAGCTTTGTGTAAGGATTTTTGTGTGAGTTAATCATTTCCTGGAAATCATGTGAAATAGATTTGCACAGATACCTTGTGAATGATTGGTATTGGGAGTGTTCGAGGAACTGTTCAAAGCAGAAAGAAAAGAACACCCCTCATTTTTTGATGAGAGAAATTTTAAAACATTTTTTGTTAATAGCATAATGATGGTGGGAGGGGGGTCAGAGGGGAATTAAGAAAAATGTCATGAATGATTTTTTTCCAGTCCTGCCGTATGTAACCCTCACTCTGTTACCTAAATTTTATAGTTAGATCATATTCAATTTACTTATTAAACTGTTCTATTTACCAGTGGGATTTTCTGCAGTTGTTTTGCATTTCACTGTAAGGATAATAGAGTTCCTTTCCTCTCCTCTCCTCAGAGGATGGCCCTTTAACATAGCCCTGAGACTAGTCCTGTGATTTAAAGGTGAGCTTTGAGGATGGGACTAATTGACATGCATCAGTTTACAAAGAGCTCTTATCTTCTGAGAATGCGCCATCTTTTTCTCTGGATAATTATTTATTACATCTAGCTTGGTTCCTACATTTTGTTAGCTCTCAACATTGGCTCAAGAATGCTGTTAATATTTATACTGTATTGATAAAAAGTCTGTCTTGCCACTATGAGTAAGTCTCCCAATTAATATTTTCTCCTCTAGCATAGCATTGTCATTTTTTGTGTGAAAATGGTTATCTGTTTATTTATTACAATATTGAAGTCATATATAAATTTTCAATAAAAGCAGAAACTTTCTTACCTTAAACACTCTGCTACTTCCTTGCAATGAGAATAACACTGGTTTGAAGAGAAGCTTGTGTATCAGTAAGACTTCATGTGGAAAAAAAAAAAATGGTCCTTCTGCACACAGGGCAAGGATACACCATCCCAGAGGGGCCCTGCTGACAGAGGAACTGGATTTGAAAGGCAATTAGTCATATTTTCTTAAGCAGTGTAAAGTATCATCTTATGTAAAGGGTCATCTCTGTTAAAGATTTGCGGAAATTTTTTATTCCACAGCACTGAAAAAAAGCTAATATCGATGAATTTTCCACGTTATTATTTTAAATTGTTATAATTTTGCACTCCTGTGAACTATGACTTCTGATAACTGGCAAGTCTGTAGGTGCTGAAGTGAAAGGAAGAGAGTTATTGTTGGAGGGGAGTGCGTGCATGCAGGTAGGTGTGTGTGTGTGTGAGAGAGAGAGAGAGAGAGAGAGAGAGAGAGAGAGAGAGAGAGAGAGAGAGAGAGAGAGAGAGAGAGATATGAGGGAAAAAACTTTTAACAAGAAGTTCTAGGCAACAGAAATTGGCGATTTTATGGTAGTTTCCCATTACTCCTCTAGAGAGGTGTTCAAAACAAAGAAGGCTAATTCAACAAGTCTGGAGACAGAGAACAGTCCACTAGCATTTATACTTTTGCCTCGATCACACATACATATATGCACACATACATATACACACAAGTATGTATACATGCACACATACACATAAATTCCGTTCAAAAGCATGCAGCCACCTTCAGTTGCCAGTCTTTTAAAATGACAAAAACTTGCTACGGTAGTTTCTTCATGACAAGGATTTTAACAAGTTATTGAAAAGTTATCGGAACTCAATGAAATCTGGTAATTGTGCTCTCTATTCGAGCAGGAGAACAGAGCGAGCAGCCGCGCTCTCGGGGAGGCTCTCAGAGGCTCTCAGAAGCCCGCTCTAAGCCCCGGGAAGCCGGCAGACGCAAATCGCCGGCCCGGAGCAGCCTGAGGTTGGGGCGATCAGCGTCACCCACCCCATTGACGCTGGATTCGGGGAACCTTCCCTTCCAAAAGCCTCCCAGAGAGCCGGCTCCCCCAGCCGCTTCCGACCTACCAAGCCCCAGATTCGCTGCGCCAGTCCCTGCCCCTACTGCCCCAGGCCCGCGCCTCGCGGGTTTTCCTTTGCGCTGCTTCGTGGCGCCCGCACGCCCCGCAGTGGCGGCGGAGCGCGGACCCCCGGGACTAGCCGGGCCTGGCCCGCGGCGAGGGCGCCTCGTTCAGATACGTGCGCCCAGGTGCCGCTCCCCAAGCGCAGGCGCGAACCCAGATGCCAGGAGGCCGGGAACCGAGAGCCCGCGCTGCGGGAAAAGGAGCTGTGGGCCCGGGTCCCCGCGGAGGAGGAGCGTGGGCAGCGGGCTGGCCTGGGCACAGCCCACGGGCCGGCCAGACTTCCGCCCCTGGCCAGCATCCCACGGCCCCTCCCCCTGTCCCGAGTGTCCTCCAGAGACTGGCCCGGCCTCGAGGTCACCTGGATGCTGGATCCGGGTTCCGGAGCCCAGCTCCACGCCTCCTCCCCGGCCGCGGGGTCTGGGCTGGGTCTACTTGCCCAGCCCCTGCGATGCCCCCTCTCCTCCCGTCCCTGGAAGGGTCGCGGCTCCTAGCCCAGCGTCTCCCACCTGGACATTTGCCTAGTGACGGCCGCCTCAGTCCTCCACGCCGAGTGCAAGAAACTTTCCATCTCTCTGTCTCCCTCCCTTCCTCTTCCCTCTCCCCCTCTCCCCTCTCCTCTCCCTTTTTCTTCTCTTAATCCCGGGGTTTTATGGGTTGCAATTTGGGATTAGATAAATACCCTCATTAGGGGTGTGTGTGTGGAGGAGGAGGGATCCTGCTACTCGATTCCTCCCAACTTCTCCAGACCACGGCAGCATCTGGAAGCGGGAGCGGCGGCTCCCGAGCGCTGGGCCCTGGGGACCGCCGAGCACATTCCAGCGCCCACAGCGCCCCACCTCGCCGCCCCGACCTCGGCCCGCGCCGAACCTGTAGGCGAAACAGGGTCCGAGGAAGCGGGACCGGAAGGGGTGGCGGGCCGGAGACAGGGCACGCACCCCGGCCCTAGGGGCTAACCCAGGCGCGCGGCGCGCAGGCCCGGGCTGGGGCAGCTCTGGACGCGGACGTTGCCAGGGCGCCCGCAAACGCTTCCCGCCCCTCCTCCCCCCCCAAACAAGTGCGCTCCAGCCCGCGCCTTTTCCCTGGAATGAAGGAGGGGGTGTATTTCGTTTCTTTCTTTAAACCTCGGCCCCAGCTCCGGGCGGGGTGGGGTGGGGAGGGCCTGGGGGGGAGGAGTTCCAGCCGCCGGCCCCGAGGGCTGCTCCCCGCCGGGGCCTTCGCGAGCCTAAGGTGTATCTCCGGCGGGTCAGCGCTGCGCTCCGCACAGTCTCTTCCTTGTTAAACTTTTCTTTCTCATGTTTTTTTCCTTTTCTCCCGCTTCTTTTATTGTTTTCTCTCTGTGTCTCTTACTCTCCCTTTTGTGAATGGGCCGCGGTGTCTTTGTTCTGGAGAGAAACGCCCGTGTCGCTGACTTTTGTGAACCAGAGAAGGATCTTGTAAAACCTCTTTTTCTCTTCATGCTCCCCATTCACACCCCTCCTCCTTGGCCCCTTTGATTAGATGTTCCCTCATCGTCCAAAAAAAAAAATGTAATTTCGTTGGTCTGGCGGCCACTTTCTTTGAACATTAGCTCGCTTTCAGCTCCAACTTCAATTAGAAGGAGTTGATTTTGAGAGATTAACAAAAGAACCGACCAAAGCCTTATTAAAGGTCCTAAGAAGATCTCGCGGGTCCTTTGAGAAGCAGTTAAGGAAACAGTGTGCCCTCCATCATATTCTGTTACCGTATTTTATTCGGACTCCAAAGGAGAGTGTCGCTGGGGGAGGGGGAAGCACTTTGATGAGCTGCGGCCGCAGCCCCTTTTCACTCAGCGGCTCCCCCTGCGCCTCTCCTCGCCCAGCGCCCGGCCCCGCGGCCCCGGCAGCGCCGGCGCTTCCCACCGCGATGCGCCCGGCCGCTCCCGGACTCGCCCGCACACCGACTCCCGTGCAAACTTTTCTCTCTGCCCGCAGGGGTGGAGGGAAGCGGCGATTAGGGAAAAGGGGTAGGAATTCCTCGAAAGGCAGTAAAGTTCTGCCTAATATTCAGGAGGAGGTGCCATTTAAAAGAATTGCCTTGCTCAGGATTGCGCCGAAAACACTTTTTTTTTTTTTTTGCACTTTACAGAGTCCACCCAGGTAGATGTGTTTGAGAAGTTTGTTCGGCTGGGAAACGGGCTTCGCCAGTACGAATAACACGGGGAAGTCGCCCCAGGGAGGCTCCTTCTGTGGCACGTGGGAAAGAAAATGAGGCAGGGGTCTGTGGCCAAGTTTCCCACCAGACTGTCCCTGGCAGAAGGAGGCAGAAGGAAAGAGAAAGTTTCCTATCACAATCTTTCGACTCAGAAGTAGTGTGTGCAAGGGGGAGGAGACGCCGGGCTCCGACGTTGCAGAAGAAGCGTTTAAGATCTGCAAACGCCCTTCGTGGGGGGGGGGGCGGGGGGTAGGGAACCCCAGGAGACACCGAGGACCAGGTACGTGGCGCGGCCGCCCCCGGGGTGCTGTTCCCGAGCGCGGGAGTACCGAGGCGCCGAGGCGGGATCTGCGCACCCCGGGCTGTGCCGGCGCTCCGCAGAGCAGCCTGTGCCGGCACGAGCCGCCCGCGGCGTCCGTCTGCAGGTGGCGGCTCAGAAGGAGACGCTGGGGCCCGCGGCGCCACGCGAGGGGCCGGGGGCCGGGGCCGGGGGCCCGCTCTCCTCCAGCACGCGGCGCCGGAGTCCTCGCGCCCACAACCCGGCCGCCCAGCCGGGTGGCGCGCGGGGGAGCGAGAGAACCGGTTCTCCAGCACCTCGCCTCCTCTCTGCCACTCCCTCCAGGGCGCTGAAAGGGCGAGAGGAGGGCGGGGGGCCCAGGGCGGCCTAGGGACCGGCGCCCCTCTCCGCGACCTGGGCTCAGGCACTGCGCACGCCTTCCTTGCCTAGCTCTGTGCCTCGTTTGCCAGCCAAGCCCTGGAGTTAGCGCGCGACCGGGGCGGGGCGGGCGGGCGGCGAGGGCGGGGTGCAGGGGGCGGGGGAGGGCGGGGGCGCGCGGAGGTAACCCCGGGCTCGGGCCGCCATTGCCCGGCTCCCTGTCACTCAGCCCGCGCGGGGCCCGGGATTGGCAGTCTCGCCCCGTTACGCACTCACCTCGCGTTCACATACCCGGGGAGGGCAGTAGAAAGGTGATCAATCTTCATCAGGCTACATTTCCAATCACCTAAACAACCGAGCAAGACAAGCCACTCCGACAAGGTAAATCGCTTGATTTATTTAGTTTGCAAAGTGCCTCTGCAGGACTTCCCCAGCCCCCCGCCCCCCTCGCCCCACCGCCTCCACGTTGCACCGGGACTGCAGGGGCAACTGCGAGCCACCCTCACCTCTGCCCCTCTACCCCCGCCCCCGCCCTTTCCCCCCCGAGGCCCCTCGGCGTGGTCCCGGGCGAGGTAGCGTCTGTCTCGGGAGCGTGTAGGGCTTTGCAAACAGTGTCTGTGCAATAAAGTGAAACCTGGAGGGACAGGCACAAAGCCAGTGGAAAGAAAGAGGAAGGAGGAGGGAAGTTGGGGAAAGAAAGAAACCCGGGGGTCCCGGACAGCCTCCAGGCCGGCGGGTAACGAATTCCTCTGCTGCTCTGTCTTGCAGGTTGCCTGCCTGGCGGGTCGGTGAGGGCGCGAAGTAGATGGTGAGCAGTCCCGGCAGCTGAGGGCAGGTAAGGAGGAAGCCGCGGGGCCGCCCTGGGCTCTGAAAACACGCGGGGTGCTCTCGCCTCCCCCTCTTCAGACGGGCCCCCGCTTCCCAGGTCCCGGCAGGTGGGCGAGGCTGGGGGGCGGCCTGGCTCCCGTCAGGGTGCGCCGCCGACCCCAGAGCTCCGCCGCGGCCCCGCGCCCCCGCCTCCTCCGAAGAAACCGAGCTGAAGTGCTAAGTTGGAAGAAAGTCTTTGAAACTCACGCCGCAGCCTAGCAGAGTCCTCGTGGCCCAGGAGTCCCGGCTGTTTCCTTTTCATCCCCTTCCTTGCAAATTGGGTTCCCCAGCGCAGGCCGCGGGTCCCCAAGGACAGGAGCGGGAGGCTTGTTTGGCTCCAACTTCTTACCCTGTAACTCCCTAGCGCGGCTCCCAGGCCTGGGTGGAGTTACCAAAAAGCTCGGAGAAGCGACAGGTCCTCTAGGGCCCTGATCCACGCCACTTCCTGACCCCCGAGAGCGGTGCCTCCGGTTCGGGGCAACTGGGGAAGCCAAGCTTCGACCCTCCAGCCCGGGTCAGCGCTAGCGACGCCGCCGAGGCCTAGTTCTCCGGCGCGGATAGGGTGCTGGGGCCGCGGGCTCAGCCGGTAGGGTAGGCAGGGAGCGCCCGGGACCTGCTGCCCTCAAACCTCCCAAATCTGCCAGACCCTTTGGGGCACAGTCCCCGCCCCGACCCCACTGTCCACACCAGGACCCGGTAGAAAGAAGGACCGCTTGAGTTGGTGAAGAAAGGCCTGCGGCTCCGACGAGGCACCCCTAACCTGGGGTCGAGTCTTAGACCCGCCGAGGCTACAGTGGCCCCTTCTGCGTCTTCTGGCCGGCTGTGGGGGACCTGGGTCAGTAACCGCGGTGGGGGTGCAGTGGGATTTCGGGGGAGCAATTTTTCAGCGGCGAAGCACAGAGAGGCCAGCTGGAGGGGTGGCTGTGGGCTCTGGGGCCCGCACCGGCCGCTGAGTCCTTTGAAGAAGCGCATTCTCCTCCGTGCGCCTCGCGTCTGGGAGGGCCCAGGTGCTGCTAGCGCCTCACCTTGGTTCTCTGTAATCTCTGTCTTTTAGTCTCGCTTCCTAAAACATTTCACACAGAATGAAACAACCCCTCATCCTTTGGGCGCCTGCAGCGGGGGCCAGTGCGCATTTGCTGTGCCGTGTAGGGCCGGCTCTCCCCCGGCTAGAATTTTGCCTACACTTGGGACTTCGCACACGCCGTGGTTCAGACTCTGACCTCCCAGCGTAGTCCAGCTTTTAACTTCTCCTCACTCCTAGCGATGCCCTACGAGTCTTTGGCCCATTCCAAGCACGAAAAGAGGTGACGCCGATCCAGAAAAGTTTGCTTTTTGAGGAAGTCTTGGTGTTTGGACTAAGGCCTTGTAGAGCCGAATTGACCGCCCTGCGCAGTCCACAGCCTGTGTCCCCTCCCCACCCCGTGGCTCCTTGCCTCTGACAAGACCAGGAAGCCGAGATGGCTGCGAATGACTGTTTCCTTGTGTCTCCTGTCTCCACAGGCCGAGCCCCAAGACCCAACAGAGCTTGAAAGACTGCGCGGTGGTAGCCCCGCATTGCGCCTGGCCCCCTGGATCCGTCGGGGCGCCTTCACCCGGCTGTTAGCATGATGTCTTACCTCAAACAACCCCCATATGGCATGAACGGGCTGGGCCTGGCCGGGCCCGCCATGGACCTCCTGCACCCCTCAGTGGGCTATCCGGGTGAGCACCAGCCCCCACCCATCCACCCCCAGTTCCTGTTAATCTTGGGGACCTCCAGCCTCTTGGGTTTGAGCACACACTTTGTTGCTGAGCCGGCCCAGGGAGCCGGTTGCCTGGTCTGTCTGTAATGCAGGGGCACGCTGCAGGCTCACAGGGCAGAGTTGCAGGTCGGTGAGGTGGGCCAGGGCAGTGGAAACAGGGCAACGTGCACACCCCGGGCGGGCCCTACCCACCACCTGTCTCCTGTCGTGGCCCCACCACCAGCATCCCGATTCGTTTCCCCTGGGTGGCTTTTTTTGGTGTGTGCATGTGTGAATCTCTTCCTTCCTCCCCCCCCCCCCACGTTGAATGAGGAATCTAGACACTCGCCCTGCCCTGACAGGAGGAGCAGAGCTGTCCCTCCAGGAAGCAATTGGCTGCGCTGAGGAAGGGGATTCTCTCTCCCTAAATTGTCCTCCAGACCAGTCGTCCGCACCAACTGTTGTACCGCTGATGTGGATGGCTTGAGCCGGATTCTGGCTTTCTTTTCTAGCTCCCACTCTTTCGCTCCCATTTATTCCCTCGAAAAGTGTTTTCCAGGTGGTGTCTCTGTGCACCCCTTCCCCAACCTCCAGCCAGGGAGTGTGTGTGTGTGTGTGTGTGTGTGTGTGTGTGTGTGTGTGTGTGTGTGTGTGTAAGAAGGGAGACTGCATAATTTCTCTTCCTTTCTTAACCTCTGAGAGTTAGGGAAGGGGGCAGACCCGGAGCCTTGGAGAGAGTGGCTCGCGGTCACACACATGCACTTCCTACCACCTGTGGCCTCTCGGCTCGGCCTCTTTTGCTGGGAGCTCGGCTTTCTTTTACGATGTCTTCGCTCAGGGCCTGCCAGGGGCCTGTCCGCGTCCTCTGGCGCGGGTCCTTGCGGCCCCGCTGACCCGAGGCGCCCCCGCGTGTCCCCTCAGCCACTCCACGGAAGCAGCGGCGGGAGCGCACTACTTTCACGCGCTCGCAGCTGGACGTGCTCGAGGCGCTCTTCGCCAAGACTCGCTACCCTGACATTTTCATGCGCGAGGAGGTGGCGCTCAAGATCAACCTGCCGGAGTCTAGAGTCCAGGTGCGCACGCGGGCGCTCCAGGTCAGGATAGGGGTGCTGGGCCTGGTGGTGGAGGGCCTGGGGTCTGGTTTTGGGGCGGGCTTACAGACTGGGCGGCCCCTCCCAGACCCCCACCCCCTACCCCCACTCTGGTCCTGAGCCTGGAAGAGGGGACAGAGTTAAAGGAGCTAGCTTAGAGCCCTGGATTCGGCCCTTGGCCCCAGGGCGCTTTGGGTATCAAAGGTCCTTTTTAGGATTGCGGGGGAACAAAGAGGCTCCGAAGGTGAAGTGCCCTGAGGGTCCCACACTTGCCCCAATTCCTTCAGGGTCCTGAATTCTGCCTCGCCCTGGCCTTGCAACCCGGGAATCCTGACAGTAGAAGAGTGGCGCTTGGCCGGAGTCTGGTGCCCTATCTGGGAGTTGGCTCCGCGGGTAGTGCCAGTTTAATCAGACGCTTCCTTTGCCACAAGAAGATGCCGAATGCAAAACCGGGCTCTGGGCTTTGCGATGAAAGAGCCCCGAAAAAAATATTGTTTGGATTATAACTCAGAACTCTCCTCGGGAGCCTTTTATCGCGCCTTCTTTTCTCGGAGTCTCGAGAGAAAGTACCAGGAATGCAATGCCAAGTTCCAGGGCCTTCCAAGATGAGTGAGAGCTTCCTGACTGACTGTACTATTAGGTTCCCCACTCGGAGCCAAGAAGCCCAAAGAAACTCTGCCGAGGCTTCTTTCCCTAGTCTCCCAGTACTGCCTCTGTTCAGCTTCCTCATTTTGCTCCTACTCTCACCCCAATTCTCGCCCTGCCCACCCCGGGCCTCCCGCCGGCCCACTGGCTCAGACCTCACACTTGGTGACTGTCCCACACTTCCCGGCCTGCTCCGTGCCCCTCCGCTGTTTCCTGCGCTCTAGCCCTAGAAGACAGACAGGGCCTCCAAACGTGCACGGGCTGCTGGGGACAGACCACAGCAGCAGTTTAGAGATGGCTGGACTTGTGACTGGACCCACGCAGATGCTCCACCCTAGGGCAGAGTTGCTCCGGGGGTGCGGGGGAGGGGGATGTGTCCACATCCCTACTTGGCCAGAGGAGGGTCTTTGAGCAGTAGGATGGGGGCGGGCGGAGGAGCTGGGAAGGCTGGGGCTGGGGCAGGGGCTGGCCGGGCTAGAGACGGGGAGGGGCAGAGGCCTCGGTAGGAGTTCGAGGCGTGATCCTAGGCGGGGTGGTGGGCCCCAGGGGCAGGGAGCAGCAAGCTCTACTCGCCTACTGACACACTCTCCCCGACCGGCCCGCTGCAGGTCTGGTTCAAGAACCGTCGTGCCAAATGCCGCCAGCAGCAGCAGAGCGGGAGCGGGACAAAGAACCGCCCGGCCAAGAAGAAGTCGTCCCCGGTGCGGGAGAGCTCGGGCTCCGAAAGCAGCGGCCAGTTCACGCCGCCCGCCGTGTCCAGCTCCGCCTCGTCCTCGAGCTCGGCTTCCAGCGCTTCCGCCAACCCGACGGCCGCGGCGGCCGCAGGCCTGGGCGGGAACCCGGCGGTGGCAGCGCCGTCGTCCTTGAGTACGCCTGCCGCCTCGTCCATCTGGAGTCCGGCCTCCATCTCTCCGGGCTCCGCACCTGCGTCGGTGTCGGTGCCCGAGCCCTTGGCCGCACCTAGCAACGCGTCGTGTATGCAGCGCTCGGTAGCGGCCGGCGCGGCCTCGGCTGCAGCCTCCTATCCCATGTCCTACGGCCAGGGCGGCAGCTATGGCCAGGGCTACCCCGCGCCCTCCTCCTCCTACTTCGGCGGTGTGGACTGCAGCTCCTATCTGGCGCCCATGCACTCGCACCACCACCCGCACCAGCTCAGCCCCATGGCACCATCCTCCATGGCAGGCCACCATCACCACCACCCCCACGCACACCACCCCTTGAGCCAGTCCTCCGGCCACCACCACCACCACCATCACCACCACCACCAGGGCTATGGCAGCTCAGGGCTCGCCTTCAACTCTGCCGACTGCTTGGATTACAAGGAGCCTGGCGCCACCGCAGCTTCCTCTGCTTGGAAACTCAACTTCAACTCGCCCGACTGTCTGGACTATAAAGACCAAGCCTCCTGGCGGTTCCAGGTATTGTGAGCCCAGGAGCGGGAGAGGAGGAAGAGAAACGAAATACCTACGCTCCCTGCGGTCCCCGTCCTGTTGCTGCTGCTGCACCACCCGCCTTTGCCTCGGCTTCTCCAGATCTGATTTTCATGCCCCTAAACGATGCCCATGGCCTGCACTGCCACCCTCACCTTCGCGCCACTTGCTAGGGTAGGAGGTGCAAATCCACCCACCCCTTTGACGAAGGGACCGGTGCTTTGGCTTGGCCCACAAGTTCTATACGGGAGCGAGCGCTGTGTGCTCTCCCCTTTAACCCGACCGAACTCCTAATTCACCCTCTCCCAGTCTTTCTGGACAATTAGTATGCACTTGCAGCCTTCGGAGGCTCTCGGCTCTGACCGGCTGTTTGAGCCCTACACTTTTATTTATTCTTCCTGGACACTGGAGTCACTAACTGGCATGTGTTTGCCCATTTGAGTGCACCCACACTCTACTCCAAACACCCACCGCGTATTCTTCCCGTGCAGGCTGCCGTCCCTTCATCTGCCCTGGGCCCCCGCTCCCCGCCTGCAGGCCCGAGCTCTCGGCTCTTCCTCCTCCCAGGACGCAGGATGCGCTGGGGCCGGCCGGGAGGAGGCGCCCCCCGCTTCTCACGCTCAGCCCCGCCCCGCCCCGCGTAGACCAGGCTCACGCTTCCGCCTCAGCGGGAATGCTGTACATAGTCGGTCCGTTCCAAGGACCACTCACACTTTCTAGTGGCTGTTGGTTGAACTGAAGCATATCTCGTTTTAGCGCCCAGGAAATAGAACTTTAAGATATATACAACATATATATATATATATACATATACACATCTATATATAAAACAAAAGCAAAAATATTTCCCTCTGTCCTCCTGCTTCTCTTCCTCAAACGATGGCGCTTTTACTTTTTCAGTTGTTCAAAGCTGCCCTGCCCTCACACCTTTTCCCTGTTTGTATTTATTAAAGAGAACCGTTTGGGCACTGGGGATCGGAGGGCCCGGAGTGTGGAGGAAGCGGAAAAGTCAGGTTAGAGGGGAGGGGGCTGGGCTGGGGCGCAGGGCTGTGTCCTTCAGGGCTAAGCACAGGGTCGCAGTTCTGGTTGAGAGACCAAAAAAGGAAAAAAAAAAAAAAAGGAAAGAAAAACATATTATGGAAAAACAAACAAACCCAGGTCCCAAACCCCAGTTCCCATTCCCGCCAGCTTCTCTCTCTCAGCCTCCCCTGTTTTGTCTAGTGAGTTCTTAGTGCACCTCGCGCTTCCAAATATGCGGCCCGCCCGCGCCTGTGTATCAATTTTGGCTTTGGCCGTTTCGTCCAGTAGGTGGGAAAGTAATTTGTAAATTTAATTTGTCCGATGTAAAGATCACAAATTACTTGTTGAAATGTGAGGCAGCCCCCCCCCCACCCCGTTTATCTACATAACTTCCCGAAAATAAATGCAAATTCATGAACGAACGGCTTGTCAGTGTGGCTCTTCTGATTCTAGCACTGGATCCAGGTCTTGGGGCCCTGAAGCGGGGGTGGAGGGGGGACGCCACTCCGTGTTAATAACCCGCGTGTTAATGATCTGTGTGCAGCTGGAGGCCGGCCGAAGGGTAGGGCGGGAAGACGTGGCGGGAGGAGTCCCCAGGAACATTCTTTAGGGGGTGTCCTCCCCTCCCGGTCAGCCAGGCCTCTTCCCCTATTCGGCCCTAGGCCAGGCGGTTTGACCCCGCATCCCCTCCTGCCATCCAGGACAGAGACAGGTGTCAGGACTCAATTCCCCGAAGCGATTCCTTTCTCTTTAGAGGCAGGAGCCTGGCAATGATTTCTTCACCCTAATTGCTTGCACCAGAAAGGAGAGGGGGAGGGGAAGTGGGTCGGGAGGCGGGAAAGGATAGCTCTGTAATGCTCTCAGAGCTGAGCCAAAAAGAAAAAGAAAACAAAACGACCAAAAAAAACCGCACCAAAAAACCCAAATGATCCGTGTCCTGCACGTTGGCAGCAGACAACCTTCCTTTCTGCCGAGCTGCGCCGGGGGAGGGGGTGGGGGTGCGGGGGGGGGCTTCAGAAGGCTGGGGGACCCGAGTCTTTCCGCCCGAGTGCTAAGCCTCAGCCCCTCTCCAGAAGTAGCCAAGCTACCTGGTTCGCGCTGTGAAGGTTAAAACGCAAACACAACGTCTAAAACCGTGGACGCGGACGCGTCCCACTTGGGCTTGCAGCGGGAGGTCGGAAAGGAGCCCCCCCCCCCAGGGAGGTGGGATGGGGGAGGGATGGAGTGGGGCGATGCCCGCAGGAAACCCAGAGCCCAGGTCTCCGACTCTGGCCTGGAACCTCCTGGGTGTCAGGCCGAGAAGCTGCTCAACTGGTCCACGCGCAGGAAGGAAATAAGGAAACAACGAAAAGTTCCCTGCGAAGTGACCAACACGCCCTGTGCTTTCTGTGCCGTGTGAGGCCAAAAGCACACTTCGCGAGGCTCTCCCCTGGGTCCCGCTCCGCCCGGGCTGCGGGCGCCGGCGGCAGCAAGCCTTCCCGGGCGCGTGCTCCCTGCGCACCGCGTAGGCCAGGCCCGGCCGGGGCCGCGTGCGCTCCCGCGCGGACAGCCCGGCCAGCCCGGCTCCGCGGAGGCCCGCTGGAGGGCGCCGCCAGCCCCGCCGAACCCGCCCCGCGGCGCCGCCCCCGGAGGGAGACCCCTGGCGCGGGTCCCGGTCGCGCCCGCGCGGGCTCCTCCTTAAAAGCCCGGCCGGACGGCCCTGCGTGGCGCGTCGGCCCCTCGGTGCGCGGCCAGCACGTGCCGGCGGCCCCGCCGAGGCGCGTCCAGGTCTCGCCAGAGGGGCCCGGGTGCCCGGCTGCAGGACTCCGGGGGGCTCCTCACCGACCCCGCCCGGCCCACCCGGGGCCCTGGCGCTCGCAGCCGCTGGGCCAGTGCCATTCGAGACCCAGGTGCCGGGCCGCCCCACGGGCAGTTCCCGAGGCCGGTACCCGGCGGCCCACGGGCCCCCCTGGCGGCTCCGTGGAAGGGAACCGGGAGCCCCGGCTTTGCACCTGCTGGACACCTGTGCGGCCTCGGAACAAGGTACCCAACCCCTGGGCCTCGCTTTCGCCGCATTTGTTACCCGGCCCCCCGGGCCTGGGGCGCCCCGAACTTCACACTTGGAGGCGGTGTGTGGGTCAGACTTGTCCCGTGGCCCGGCCACTCCTTGGGCAGACGGGCCGGTGGCCAGGAGCCGGAGGCCTGGCGGAGTTCCCGCCCGACGGGGCTTCGAGAGGAGGCACGTGCTTCCCCAGGGCCTCCCCGCCTGTGCCAGGCCCCGCGGGGCTGCTAGCACCGGGGCTGGTGCGCGGGGCCTCGGGGACGCGGGAGCTGGAGGGGCCCCCCGCCCCCCCGAGGCGCAGGGGACCAGGCGGGCCAGGTGAGCCCCGGGAGGCGAAGGTCCTTCCCAGCCCGGCCACCTGTGGACCGGCAGGTGGTGGGAGACTGGTCCTCGCTCCCCCTTCTCCGGAGGAGGGATTTGTTGGGTTTGGGTTTGGGTATTCCTGACACACACGAAGCAGTTGGTATGGAAGCAGTTCAAGGAGACTGAGCAACTTCAGGACATTTAGCAGCGTTAAGACTCAGCAGTTTTCTTGCTTTGGGTGCTCAACGAAATCTGCATGTTTTCTACTCCCAGCTCGTATGCTTCTTTCATACACCTGGGCGGGAAAGTACACCCTTAAGTGAGCATGGTCTGAGGTGCCTTAGGGGTATAGGGTAGGTCATATTTGTGAATTTTTTAAAATTAAAACAAACATTAAAACCACCTGGAGAGAGCGCACCGCATTAATTTGCTGAAACTCTGAAAAGAGCGGGTGAAGTAACCCCGTTTGTTGCAGAGCTTTCCAGGACTCCTTGATGGTAGCTACAGGGGTACGTGGAGACATTTCCCTAAATTGAGTGCGTCTTTTGTTTTTAAGAAAAAAGTCCTCACACCTGCGAGGAAAAACAGGTAAAAAGACTTTGAATGTCAGCAAATTCATGCCTGTTATATTACAGAAACAAAAAAACCTGAGTGGTTTCATGTACTGTATCGAAATTACTAGTTTTTCATGTATTTAGCTCAAAATAGCAGTTTCACAGGAAAGTTGAGATTTTTTTTTTAAAGTTGTGAAAATAAATGGTAAATTCACTACTCTGGCAGAATTAATGCTATTGATGTCATTAAGCCCTGGTAGGTACTAAGAATTTAGAGATATAGAAATAAAATACTTCTGACATATTAAATATAGTTAATATATACACTATTGGTAAAGAAAATCTGTATCATTACTATTCAAGACCAAAAAAAAAAAAATCACTTGGCTTCTGTTGCAGAACTAATTTAAGAACAGCAACAAGATATCTTTATAAAATTCCTTAATTGAAACTGAACTTCTCAAAAAGTTATTTTATATTTTCCACACTTTTCCCTCCCTTCCCCCATACATCTTAATGTCTGAAATGAGAATGAAGAAAGTTCTTAAATTTACTACAAGGAATATTTGTATTCAACAATATCATACTTAAGGTAAAAACCACTAACTAGAAAATGAATACCAAGTAACAATGCTTTGCTTGTTTGACAATAAGAAAACTGATTCATTGTCTTTAAGAAAGAATAGTTTCATTAAATGTGTGGGTATCTGGAATATACTTATTGAAAGGGAGAAGGGTTTGAGGCACTCTGTTTAGGAGATGGTTCTTGAAAAAGCAATTATGCCTCTTAATCATCCTGTTAACATTGACCGGAAAAAAAAGACTGATTTATTTTATTTTATTTTTTGGTGGGGAGAGAGCATGCCATTTTGACATAATGATTGTTTCTTTAACCATGCTTTAAAAATGAGTTGGATTTTACTTAAAACACATTAAGTTCAGTCTTTTCAAAAGTTTTTAAAAATAAAACATGTTTCCCAGGAAACTTCCAGTAATTTAGGTGAAATGGCAATTACATAAGATAGCCAAAGTTGAAACTGCTTTTAAATATATCCATTTTTTTCCTTAGGAAAAGAATAAAGTGAGGAAGTGTATGGTGTGCACATAATAACTACAGTGTATATCCCTCTAATTATGAAATTATACTTTCATGTTTCTAGGACTATTACTTCAAAGATTAGGATATACTTAAAAATATTTTAGAGTTTTTTTCTGATCAAATAGGATTTAGGCTTGATTTAATCAGTGTCAACCCATCAAAATTTAAATGTTGAAAATCTATTGTGTTTCTAAAAATTGTACTTCTCCTACCCCTTTGGATAATTTACTTGGTGACTAACGTAATCAAAGACACAAAATTCCATTCTATTCCAGAGGTCATAAATACTCTGTTTTTCAAAGGTTATTCTTTTTTGAATAGCTTATAAAACTATTTTTAGAAAAATTTAGAAATTCTTTTAAAGTGGACTGCAAAATCAGTATATAAGGAACTTGAGACTTTTTTTCAGGATTGGAGTATAAATAAACAACTATTTTTGACATTTGGGGTAAAATTAATTTAAATGTAGGATTAAATGGTCTCGGATTCAACGACTTGGTGTCTAAAGAGCTCATAAAACATTTTTAGGATACAAATATTCTTATGTATATTCAGAGCTCTAAATACTTACAAGATATGCCATTATCTGTCATAGATACTTAAATATAGGAATCATTTTCTTTTTAAAGTTTACTTAAAAATTTTTATTGTGAAATAAACATGCAAAAGAAAGTAAGACAAATATATACACTTTAAAGAGAAAGGAAAATTATTAGGAGCAACAAGTTCTTAAATACTTGAAAAGGTAGATTTGGAGTTGGTTACAATATCAGTGTTTAAATTTGATGTTACATAAATTATGTCTATGTTTTAGGGGTTTTAAGTTCTTCAGAGTAGTGGCTGTTAATAAAGGACACCTTTTTAAGGCAGAAAAATAAAATCATAGGATATAAAAGTTTTGTTTTATATTTATTTGTAATTTTAATAAAAGGGCACCAAAAACTATCTTCTTGTCTCCCAAGCATGGCTATTTGATTTCATCCAAAGCTATAGAGCTTCAGCTCTTGAATTTATTACTGATGACTCTTAAATCCATATTTCTAGGTCAGACCTCTCTGTTGGACTCCAGGTACCTATTCATACACTAAAAAGAGGCCTTTGGATTTTAGCTCTTAGGAAGTTAATGATATGATATCAATATTTGCTTTAAAATGAAGGAAGAAGAGAAAGGATGGGTGAAGTATAGATGAAACAAGATTAGTCATGAGTTGATTGTTTGAAGCTGAGTGAGAAGACATATAACTTCATTATAGTATAGTTTCGTGTATTGAATACTTTTGTGCCCTAGCTGGTTTGGCTCAGCGGTTAGAGCGTTGGCCTGAGGACTGAAGGGTCACAGGCTCAATTCCTGTCAAGGACACATGTCTCGATCCCCAGCTCCAGGGGGCGCATGGGGGAGGCAACCAATCCATGCAACCAATGGCTGTGTCTCTCTCATGTCAATGTCTCTCTCTCTCACTCTCTCTCTCTCTGCCTCCCCCTCCCTTACACTGTATCTTAAAATCAATGGAAAGGATATCCTCAGGTGAGGATTAACAAAATAATAATAATTCTTTTGTAATAAAAAGTAAATAAAATCATTAGTTTGCAGAAAGTGGTTGTAGCAGTGTGTTGAGGAAATTGAGTTTCCCATGCTTTGAAGCTCATGGCATTATTCACATGTATTCTTTTCGTCTGCTCTCGTGGCTGATGGTCTTGTGTGGTTGGTTGGTGTGAGGCTCAGAGTGGTTTGGTTATTTACTCAAGGTTGCATGGTTGGCAGGTGGTAAAAAAGATTGATACTCAGTCTTTTCTTTATTTCTTTTATTAGCACTTATTTTATGCTGAACTTACTCTCAGGCCATAAGTTTTTGTTCAGTTTCTTCTGATATTTTTTTCTTTTGTGCAACTTCCTCTCAGGTTTAGGAAGAATCTGCACTTTTTCAGTAGGATCATCTCAGTGCGGCAGGGAGAGTTCACATACGGGTTAATCCGCCCATGAGCTCGGTAAAGTCTGCATCACATCTTGGGAATTTGTTCAGCTGGGTGCGCTCAATGACCAGAGAATCTACATCTAAACCCTTAAGTGCAGCATGACTCTCTGCATCTGTAAGCTCGTGCAGCAAAAATGAAGCATCTTTTGGGGCCACCAACCCTGCGTCCAGCCCCACTGTGTGGCCTGGGCACACTTAGCAACTCCACCACTGTGACAAAGGAATGCAAAGTGACATCCTTCAGGTAGGCAGACCCTGGTGGCCTGGGCAGTTTCATGAGTGTTCTTAAAGTGAGCTCGAAAATTTGATCCTCTTGATTTGCATGATTTTGTGGAGTTTTCTGAGTCAAGAGAATACCGTAGTGAACCATTTTCAGAAGTCACCTCAGGCTGCTCCTGGGAGAAGCTGGTACTTGTCTTCAAATCCAATGTTCTTTTGACTAGAAGAGCTACCTAAAGTATATTAAAACACATTAATTAAAAAAAAAACACAAAATCACTTGAGAATCAGATTACCAGATAGACATTAGCAAAACATGCTTTATCTAAGTTCAAGTTGTAAAATTTGTTTTGGTAACTGACTATTATTTCCTGGGACAGTAATACCTTTATATAAGTTTCTGGACATTACCTCAATATCATTTTTATGAGTGTTCAGAAAAATATTACTAGAGCATTAAGTGAGGTTAGTCTGATAGCAGGTATCTTTATTTCTTATTAATTTTAGTTCTTTCCTAATTTTAGTTTCTAAGTAATTTTAAAATTCCTTACTGGTTGGTTCATTTTTATGCATGGTGCTTTTTGTTCTTGGTTGAGCCTTTTTGCTCCTTAGAATATTGCTTTGCTACATTCTAGGAGTTCTAATCCAGGGAAAGTTGTGACCAGATACGGAGTTGAGGTTAGATTAATATCTCTGTAGATGAGGCATAATTTGTTTGTAAGTAGATATTTAAAATCTCACCGATCCTAGCAAATCCCTGTCTTTTTAGGGTATATTTTCTCTTTCAGAGATCACATCACTGCATACATCTGGAATTTTTTTTATTGAAAAGCAAAAGTCTCATTTACATTGTATCTTTTAAAAAATATGTTTTTATTAATTTGGGGGGGTTTTTTTTAGAGAAAGGGAGAAGGAAGGAGGAAAGGAAGGAGGAAGGGAGGGAATGAGGAAGAGAGAGAGAGAGAAACATCAATGAGAGAACATCAATGGGCTGCCTGCCTCCTACATACCACCTACTGGGGTTGAGCCTGAAACCCAGGCATGTGCCCTGAATTGAACCTGTGACCTCTTGATGCATGGGACGGTGCTCAATTCACTGAGCCACACCAGCTGGGCTAAATTATATTTTTATTTCTTCAGTTTTTAAGTACTCTTTTTTTTTTTTTTTTTTAAAGATATGGACTTTTGTTTATTGCTTTTTTTTTTTTTTTCCTTTTTTAATCCTCACCTGAGGACATTTTTCCATTGATTTTTAGAGCAGAAGAGAGAGGGAAAGGCAGAGAGAAGCACATCAATTAGTTGACTCCTACACAAGCTCCAAACAGGGCCTGGGCCGGGGAGGAGCCTGCAACCAAGGCACATGCCCTTGATGAGAATCAAACCCAGAACCCTTTGGTCCACAGGCCGATGCTCTATCCACTGAGCCAAACTGGCTAGGGCAGTTTTTAAGAACACTTGATCTCATGCTTCTACTTCTGCTACTGACTTCTTCAGTCTTGATCTTACCTGACATAAAAAAAAAAAGGTTGTCTGTGTCTAATGTTTGAAGAAGAATATAGCTAGCAATTAGCATATATTTTCTCCCTGCTTTTCCTCAGTAGAGGCTTACACTTTGTCATATACTCAGATCAGCACCTGTTAATTCCTGCATACCTTTTTATTTGTACCTTTTGGAACTGAGTTCACCCTCACCCTCCTAATATTGTATTCCAGGCTATAAAATAGCTAAATCTTTTATCCCAAGAGAGATTAGAAGTCTGCCAGGATCCTAATGCTAAGAGGGGCCTAAGAGATAAGCCAGCAGGTCCTCAAATATCGTTTTTTATTCATAGTTGTTTTGTTGTAACATTGATAAGATGATAAGACATTAACTCTTGTTTATATCAATTAGCCTGTACTAAAATTGGTTTACTTCATTTTATGCTGTTTCTTTTAAAGCTGCAGAGTCTATAACGAGGATAAAAAAGGACTTGCTGTACTCCCGGATCTGGGCACAGTGACAGATACAAGGTAGGTCTCAACAGTGTTTGTTGAATGAAATCCAGTCCTCAGCCTTGAAACAGATTTAAATGTAATTTATCTCAGATCCATCTTCTTTGTGGTACTCGAAGTTTTAAATGGATTGAATAGCCTGTTTTATTCATCTCTTTTAATCACTCTTAGAATCAAAATCTCTTTAGTTACTTCTCACTATTACATCTCTTGTTAAATGTAGACATTTTCAAAATTTTGTTCATTAACATTTTGTTACAATATATAGTTTTAAGTCCATAAAATTTATATGCATGTTTTATCAAGTGGTTATCAACTTAACACCTGTTAACACTACTGTTAAGGTCAAGGAGTATAAAATTATTGGGATCAAAAAATTCCAATGAGTATCCCTTGCCTGTTACAATCACTCCTGTCTCCCCAGAGGTAACCACTATCCTGTCATTATAGTAATTGTTTCCTTTTCTCTTAACCACCTATATATGAATTTCTAAAAAAACTGATATATATATGAATTTTATATGAATGGGATTATTTTGCATTAATTTTGTAACTTGTTTTTTTTCATTTAACGTTATATTTATAAGGTTCATCCATGTTACTGCGTGTATCTTCTTCATTTTCTTCGCTGTATAGGATTCCATTATGTGAATAGGCCACATTTATTGATTTGCTTTACTGTTGACAGACATTTAGGATGCTTCCAGTTTAGGACAATTATAATGGTGTTGCTCTGAACATTTTTTCATGTATATCCTAGTGCACATAAAGATGCAAATCTCTAGAGTATATGATTGGAGTGAAATTTTTGAGCCACAGGGGACACATATTTCAACTTGACTAGACACTGTCACAGTTTCCCAAATTGGTTGTTTTAATTTATATTCCAAATCATGTCTGAGAATTTTAGTCGCTCCAGGTCTTTGTCAAAGCTTAGTACTGTTAGGCTTTTAAAATTTTGCCAATTCTAGTGTGTAGTAATACCTTGTGGTTTTAATTTTTATTTTCTTGATTACTGGTGAGATTGAGCCTCTGTTCTCACATTTGTTGTCTATTTGGATATCTCTTTTTTTGTGAAGTGCCTGTTCTTATAGTTTCTTCTTTTTCTAGTAAATGGTTTAACTTTTCTTTTTCATTTGTAAGAGTTCTTTACCTAGCCCTGACCGGTTTGGCTCAGTGGATAGAGCGTCGGCCTGCGGACTGAAGGGTCCCAGGTTCGATTCCGGTCAAGGGCATGTACCTTGGTTGCGGGCACATCCCCAGTAGGGGGTGTGCGGGAAGCAGCTGAATTGATGTTTCTCTCTCATCGATGTTTCTAACTCTCTATTCCTCTCCTTCTCCCTTCCTTTCTGTAAAAAAATCAATAAAAAATATTTTTTTAAAAAAGAGTTCTTTACCTATCCCCATTGTCAGTTATATATGTTTCAGGTATTTTTTCCACTTTGCCTATTGTCCCTTCATTCTTTCTTATGGCATTTTTAGTAGCTGGATTTATTAATCTTTTCCCTTTTGATTGGTGCCTTTTGTGTGTCTTGTTAAGGCAATCCTTTTTAACCTCATGATCAAGAAAATATTTCTCCATATTTTTTATAAAAGATTCCTTGTAAAAGACTTACCTTAAAAATATTTATCATCTGACTTTTTGTTATGTGTAGTATTTGGCAATGGCTCCTCTCCTTCTTGAAACTTCTGCTCACATGACTGTAAATGTTATCTTTGTTTCTAATTCTAAAAATCTATATTTTTGGTGTATGGAATGATGCTTCAGCCAGCGAAGCCACCTGGCCAGGGCTTATATTTTTGGTATTGACTATACTTCTTAGCTGAGATTCTTATTTCCAACAGTCCCCTGGATCTCTCTACTTGAATGTCTTGCAGATGTCTGCAAATATTTCAGTTTAAGCTCGTTAAAAAAAAAAAATCTTTTTTTTTTTTGTTAAGATTAAATCATCATATAAGCCAAAACACATGATGGAATCTTAAATTCTTATTTCCTTGCCTTCTCCAATCACATAGCCATCGTGTCTGAGTGATTCTACTTCTGAAATGCATGTCAAATCCTTCCAGTTCCACAGCTACTGCTCCGAGTTCCACCTGGTCTGGTACAATAGCCTTCTAATCGGTTTCCCTGCCTTCTTCCTGTTCCTCTGCTCCAGTCAGTCAGTCACACTGCCACAGAGTCGTCCTTCGAAGACACAAATCACATCTCTTTCCTGCCTGTATGGCTTTTCATTGCCTGCATTATAACAAAATTCAAATTCCTTCACATGGTTTCTACCATCCCTCTGCAGGAATCTCATGTTTTAGTCTCACTAGGCTACTTTTTTATTTTCCAAAGAAGCTTTGCATTATGTTGTGCCCTTTTTCATGTTGTTCCCTCTGCTTGGAATAGTCTTCTTCTACCTCTTCCCACCGGGAAAATCCTATTTCTTCCACTACCATTCCCTGAAAGAATTAATCCTTCCTGCCTCTGGGCTTCCTATAGCACTTTGTTCATACCTTTATTGCAGTACTTATCATATTGCTTTATATTTATTACTTTTATGTATCTGTCTCATATGCTAGGCCATGAGGTTTTTGAAGGCAGAGAATATGTTTTACTTATCTTTTTTATTAGAAGCTAGCAGTGCCTGGTACAAAATAGTACTCAATAAATGTTTGAATTAAAAAATTGTGCTAACCTTAAAAAAGAAAATAGAAATGTGTGCATTGACTTAAAAGTTGAGAAATGGGAAAAGTATTGATGAAGGAGTACACTGAGCTGTTTTTTTTAAAATATATATATATATATATATATATATATATATATATATATATATATATATATATATAAAATTGATTTTTTTACAGAGAGGAAGGGAGAGGGATAGAGAGTTAGAAACATCAGATGAGAGAGAAACATCGATCAGCTGCATCCCTACTGGGGATGTGCCCACAACCAAGGTACATGCCTTTGACCAGAATCGAACCTGGGACCCTTCAGTCCACAGGCCAACTCTCTATCCACTGAGCCAAGCAGGTTAGGGCTACACTGAGCTGTTTTATGTGAGTGGGTTCAGCTGAAAAAATGAGAACGTTCCCAGCCAGTGTTGCTCAGTGGTTGAGCATCGACCTATGAACCTGGAGGTCACGGTTCGATTCCTGGTCAGAGCACAGGCCTGGGTTACAGGCTTGATCCCCAGTGTGGGGTGTGCAGGAAGCAGCCGATCAATGATTCTCTCTCATCATTGATGTTTCTATCTCTCTCCCTTTCCTTTCTCTCTCAAATCAATAAAAAATATATTTTTTAAGAAATGAGAACATGCTGCTTTGACCAAATACTAACTGCAGGGTCAAAAATAATCTTAAAAAAAAACAACCCAACAAATCAAAATCAACTGAATTATCTTTATTTTAAAAAATGGGACTTACATTTTAAACAGACTTAGAATACAAAGTTAAATAAAGTAAGCTTGTAAAAAGTAAGGAATTCACCATACTGCTGAAGAAACTTGTCTTTTTCAGAGAACATATTAATGAGCATAGTGTATCCCATTATAAAATGGGATGGTTTTTATAAAACCATGAACATATCTCTGTTTAGACCAGCCGTGGGCAAACTACGGCCCGCGGGCCGGATCCGGCCCGTTTGAAATGAATAAAACTAAAAAAAAAAAAAAAAAAAGACCGTACCCTTTTATGTAATGATGTTTACTTTGAATTTATATTAGTTCACACAAACACTCCATCCATGCTTTTGTTCCAGCCCTCTGGTCCAGTTTAAGAACCCATTGTGGCCCTCGAGTCAAAAAGTTTGCCCACCCCTGGTTTAGACAGTGCTTGCTAACTTTTACTCCGGAAGGTGCCAGTAAATCAGGTACTCCTTAGGTTTAACCAGAACAGTGACAGGTTAACATTCCTGCATGTGTTAATTCTGCGGAGTCCCATAAAAAAAATGAAAACTGATAACTAGAGTTCAAATATTTACTTAAGGCTCACACAACTCACATGACACAATTACATTGTGATTAAACATTTTTTTAAAATAGTTCATCTGGAGGAAGCAGGGTTAGTGCTCAATAACATCACTTTTCTCTCATTTCATGCTAATATAACTGATTCCCTGTATGCACAAGAGTATTCTAAATACACAATGCTCTTAGTAGAGGTATTTTAAGAGCAAATTGATTTTTCACGAAATTATAATATATTGTTAATATCTAGAATTCTGATTGCAGTAAGTCTTTAAAGAAGCTTGAAAAAGTTTGTGTGCAGATGAGTTATCTTCTGATGATCAATTTATAGATTTTGAAATAAATCAGCCCCTAATCCTAAAAGCAACTTCCAGATAAACATGGTCAGTTGAATATATGTGTTTATTTTCACTCTCTCTTGAAAACATACTGAAATGAAAGTCAAGGGATAAAGAAAGGCATGAAGTCCATAAGGACAAAGAAAACATGAGAAGTCAACAGAATTTTGGAAGCTGGGACATCGGTAGAGTGATAACTAATTTAGTAAAGAAAGTTGAACCTGCAGTTGCCTCCACCTGCCACACCTGGCTAGCAGAGAGCAGACATCAGCCATGGCTGTGTAGATACTGATGGTTTCCAGGCAAGTGGTCAGCATGACCTCCGTAGGGAACCAAAGCTCTGTCTGAATGCTATAAGAGAAAACCCCGCAGCCCAAGCAGCCCATGGAGTTTTAATTACTAACCTGGCCTTGGGTTCCCAGCTTTCTATCAGTACAGGGTGGGGCAAAAGTAGGTTTACACTTGTGAGTACACAAAACACAGTTTATTCCTATATTATTATTTATTAATCGTTGTATTACTTTTTCCACATGGACACCTGTAAACCTACTTTTGCCCCACCCTCTATTTCTGTGTTTTCCTAATCGTCTCTTTAACCTAGTCTTGATACTGGCCAAATAAAACCTTTCACTTTTCTCAAACCTCCTATCATTGTTCTCAGCAGGTGACCTTACTTTCTACTTCACTGAGAAAATACTGTAGAAGTGTCAGAGAAGAATGCTCTTGACTTTCAACTCCATATACCACATGCATCTGCCACACTCACAGTCTCACCTCCTCACAGCCGTTCTTACACGCCTGTCCAGTGCTGGGCCTGCTGGTCTTCTCCTGGCCGAGGACTATCTGTGCTGGGTTCTGCATCCTCAAAGGCCTCTCCTTGGCATCTTCAGTGTCTTTCCATTTTTCCGGTGGCTTCGTCCCAACAGTACTTAAATGTGCTCCAACCGCTACCGTAATAATAATAAAAAAATCCTCTCTTCTTGTCCTCCTGTTCCTACTGCTAAGTCTTCCTCTGTTTAATAGTTGAGCTTCTTTAAAATTGTCTATTCATTGCTTCTACATTCTAACCTTCTATTCACTTTTTCACTACAATGAAGCTTCCACCCATGAGACTGCTTTTGCCAGTCACTAATAACTACCATGTATGTTATTACAGGGGACAATTTTCAGCCTTAATCATAGTTAATCTCTCTATAACATTTGACACTAGTCATTTTCTCTCCTATGAAGTATACCCCCCCTTTTTTATGATACTCTACTCTTCCAGTTTTTATCCTAATGTCTTTTCTTCTTAGTCTTGTGATTCCCTCTTTTCTGCTGCATTAAATATTGATGTTCCTCAAGATTTCCAATCTGGGCTGTCTCCTTATATACTGACACCCTTCCTTAAACCTTCACTCTCACTTTTCAGTTCTAAATCTATATCAGCAGGCCTAATCTAAATATCTTGACCAATACAGCTCCTAGGGCAATGGAAATTAAGGAGAAAATAAACAAATGGGACCACATCAAAATAAAAAGCTGCTGCACAGCAAAAGAAACCATCAACAAAACAATAAGAAAGTCCACTGCATGGGAGAACATATTTGCCAATGTTATCTCTGATAAGGGTTTAATCTCCAACATTTACAGGGAACTCATACAGCTTAACAAAAGGAAGATAAACAATCCAATAAAAAAAATGGGCAAAGGGCCTAAATAGACACTTTTCGAAAAAGGACATTCAGAAAGCCAAAAGACATATGAAAACATGCTCAAAGTCACTAATCATCCGAGAGATGCAAATCAAAACAACAATGAGGTACCATCTCACACCTGTCAGAATGGCTATCATCAACAAATCAACAAACGACAAGTGCTGGAGAGGATGCGGAGAAAAGGGAACACTGGTGCACTGCTGGTGGAAATGCAGACTGGTGCAGCCACTGTGGAGAACAGTACGGCATTTCCTCAAAAAATTAAAAACGGAACTGCCATTTGACCCAGTAATACCACTTCTAGGAATATATCCCAGAAACACCAATCAGAAAGGATATATGCACCCCTATGTTCATAGCAGCACAATTTACAATAGCTAAGATTTGGAAACGGCCTATGTGGGCCCGATTTCTGTCTGCTAGACATACCACAGTACCTCTACTACCAAATCTATTCGTCTTATTTTATTCTTAATCTCAGCAAATAACAACTTAAGTCAGTCCATAAGCAGGAGAAGGAAACCAGAGAATCATCCACATGCCAACCACTTTGGTCCTTCCTCAATTCTCATTGTTAGTTACTCACCAAGCTCAGTCCATTTTATCACTGCATAGCTCTTAATTCGGTTTACCTGTCTACATCACAAATAGAAATACAAAAATGCCATGATAATCGCTCCCCTAGGCTATTCCAGCAGCCTTCTAACGGGCTGCTCTTTCTCCACTCTTGCACCTATGCATAAAACCTGTGGTCGCGAGTTTCCAAAGGTTGCCACATCTCCCAGAATGTATGCCCTTGTTCAGTCCCCTCTCATACCAACTCTGAGCTGATCTTGTTACTCACTTGAGTAATGGAGTAAAGCAGAAGTGACACTGTGCCAGTCCCAAGCTTCACAAATGTTTAACAGCTTCAACTTTTGCACCCAAGATACCTCGTAATAAGTTGTGCTGGAGGACTATATGGAGAGAGAGTACCTGAAACTACATGGAGAGAAAGAAAGACCTGGGCATCCCAGGTGAATTCAGACTTCTCCCTGCCATGATGCCAAGCCAATGAGAGAGCCACCCCAAAACACTTCCAGGTGATTTCAGCCCAGGTGACATCACAGGAAGCCTTAGAGCTGCCTAACTGAGCCCAGTCAACCCACAGAATAATCAGAGAAGACAAAATGGTTGCTATTTTAAACCACTAAACTTGTGGTTTATTTCACAATAGATAAAACCAAAGCAAAACCTCTTTCCATTCTGTTTACTCTAGTCCAAGTGTGTCAAAATCACGGCCGGCCGCGAGTTTGACATGCTTGCGTCTCATCTCTGGCAATTCACCATTGACAGTTTTAAGCTCCACCTTCAGTAAGCAGCTTGAAGTTTTCTGCATGAACTTTGCTTTTTCTTCTAGATTTTTAACTCCTCCTGTTAGAAAAACTTCCTTTTTAAAAATATATATATATATATATATTGATTTCAGAGAGGAAGGGAGAAGGAGAGAGAGAAAGAAACATCAGTGATAAGAGAGAATCATGGATCAGTCGCCTCTTGCACATCCCCCACTGGGGATTGAGCCCACAACCTGGGCATGTGCCCTGACTGGGAATCGAACTGCGACCTCCTGGTTTATAGGTCAACGCTCAACCACTGAGCCATACTGGCTGAGTGAAACACTTTCTTTTTTAACTTATACCCTTTCCCTATCAAATTCCTAAACTTTCAAGTCTCTACTTAGATATGGGGAAACCCTGGGTGACTAAAATCGCCTGTGTCCTCTCATAGTAGCTAATGCTCTTACTGGAGGAATAATGATGGAGGGTATAGAGTTTGTGCAGTATCTTATTTTGCATGTTACCCATTCTTTATAAGCTTCAGTTTATTCATTGTAAAATGAGGGTAGTAATAGCAATTACCTACTTTGTTAGGGACATGTAAGAGTACTAAAAAATGTTAGCTATTAGTGTTATTAACATATTATCATAAGTGCCTGTTTATCACTCTATCTCTAGAATGTAGCCAAGTGCCTGGCACATAATATGTGTTATGTAAAATGTGAGTGAATGACTGAATGATTTCAGCTCATTTGGATTTTTTATATTAATCCAATTGAAGTCTAATTTCAAACATGCTTTATTGTGGTAAAAAATATATATATATATAATGAATTTGCCAATTTAACTATTTTAAGTGTAGAATTCAGTGACGTTAATGACATTCATAAGATGTAAGCATCATCACTGTCTAAAATTTTTTCATTAATAGGATATTGTCCCATTAAACAATCTCTTCCTATTTCTTCCCCTCTGCCCCCCTCGCCAGAGTCTGGTAACTCTACTTTCTGTCTCTATGAATTGGCCCATTTTAGATATCTCATATAAATGTAAACATAAAATACCTGTCCTTCTGAGTCTGACTTCTGTCACTTAGCATCAGGTCTTCAAGGTTCATCCACACTGTAGCATGTGCCAGAATTTTCTCCCTTTTTAAGGATAAATATTTCATTGTATGTATAAACCATTTTATTTATTCCTTTATTTGTTGTTGGATACTAGGTTGTTTTTTTTTTTTTTTACCTTTTGACTATGATGAATTGTGCTACCATGAACATAGGTGTACAAATATCTGTTCAAAATCCTGTTTTCAATTATTTTGGGTATATACACTGAAATGGAATTCTGGATCAGATAGTAATTCTATTTTTACATTTTTTTTTTATTTTGTGAAATATATTTATTACCAAGAGCAGTGATTTTCAAACTTGGCTACAACTAGGTAGAAGCCTTTCTCAAGTCTATAGTACCATTTTGTTTTATTTTTTTTAATTAAATCTTTATTGTTCAGATTATAACATTTGTTCCTCTTTTTTCCCCCCATAACTCCCCTCCTCCCAGTTCCCGCCCCACCCTCCGCCCTCACTCCCCACCCACTGTCCTCATCCATAGGTGCACGAGTTTTGTCCAGTCTCTTCCTGCATCTCCCACACCCGTTTCCCCCCAAGAATAGTCAGCCCATTCCCTTTCTATGTCCCTGATTCTATTATATTTTTAATTAATTAATTTATTTTTTATTTTATTTTATTAAATCTTTATTGTTCAGATTATTACATTTGTTCCTCTTTCCCCCCCCCATAGCTCCCCTCCACCCAGTTCCCACACCACCCTCTGCCCTTACCCCCCCACTGTCCTCAACCATAGGTGCACAATTTTTGTCCAGTCTCTTCCCGCATCTCCCACACCCCTTTCCCCCGCAAGAATAGTCAGTCCATTCCCTTTCTATGTCCCTGATTCTATTATAATCACCAGTTCATTCTGTTCATCAGATTATTTATTCACTTGATTCTTAGATTCACTTATTGATAGATGCATATTTGTTGTTCATAATTAGTATCTTTACCTTTTTCTTCTTCTTCCTCTTCTTAAAGGATACCTTTCAGCATTTCATATAATGCTGGTTTGGTGGTGATGAACTCCTTTAGCTTTTCCATATCTGTGAAGCTCTTTATCTGACCTTCAATTCTGAATGATAGCTTTGCTGGATAAAGTAATCTTGGTTGTAGGTTCTTGGCATTTCATCACTTTGAATATTTCTTGCCACTCCCTTCTGGCCTGCACAGTTTCTGTTGAGAAATCCGCTGACAGTCGTATGGGTATTCCCTTGTAGGTAACTGAGTTTCTTTCTCTTGCTGCTTTTAAGATTCTCTCTTTGTCTTTTGCTCTTGGCATTTTAATTATGATGTGTCTTGGTGTGGTCCTGTTTGGATTCCTTTTGTTTGGGGTTCTCTGCGCTTCTTGGACCTGTAAGTCTATTTCTTTCACCAGGTGGGGGAAGTTTTCTGTCATTATTTCTTCAAATAGGTTTTCAGTGTCTTGCTCTCTCTCATCTTCTGGCACCCCTATAATTCTGATGTTGGTACGCTTGAAGCTGTCCCAGAGGCTCCTTACACTATCTTTGTATTTTTGGATTCTTTCTTCATTTTGCTTTTCCGGTTGGATGTTTTTTGCTTCTTCGCATTTCAAATCTTTGACTTGATTCTTGCGCTCCTCTGGTCTGCTGTTGGGAGTCTGTATAATATTCTTTATTTCAGTCAGTGTATGCTTAATTTCTAGTTGGTTCTTTATCACAACATCGAGGGTCTCATTAGATTTCTTGAGGATCTCACTACATTTATCGGCAGTTTTTAGAAAATTATTGAAAGACCTTAAAAGTGTGATTTTTGAGCTCTATATCTTCCATTTCTGACCTTTGCATCCTGTTTCTTTGTCTCCGCATTTTTTTATGTTTTCTTGGTGCACCCCCTAGTGGTCTTTGTGCGCAGTCTTGTTGTAGTTAAGCCTTGATTGTTGTAGGTAATACTAGAGGGGATTTGAGCTCCAGGACAAGTGGCTGTGAGAATCAGTTGTGTCTGCAGTGAGAGAACTGCTGCCCTCTAGGGAGGTGCTAATCTAGCCTTTGCCTGAGGCTATCTGGCAAATGGCTCTGTGCAGGGCTTGGGCAGGGGTGTGTCCCAGGGGATCAACAGGGTGGGCTGAGCAAGCAGTTATGGCTGCTCTCAGTCCTGTCCCAAAGGCTCTGCCTCTCAGAGTCCCAGCAACCGCTGCAAACCTCGGAGAGAAAGCTACCTTCGAGTTCTGACCGAAGCCAGACAGTCCCGCTTCTCCCGTTTGAGTCTGGGTCCCTAGAGACTCGCCCGGATCTGGAGCTCAGCATCTGAGACTCCCTCCCGATTGAAAAAGATAACCGCGCCCTCTGCCGCCAGCTGGCTCTGCGTGCACCTCTGCACCTTAGTATTTGACTTCAGCACTGCGCCTCCTCTGAGTCTTGGTATGCTATTCTCTTTCCTCCTAGTTGTAGAACTTGCACTCAGCCAGCCTTCCTGTGGTTCTGGATGATGTCCGTTCTGTCTTTTAGTTGTATTTTTGAAGTGGTTGTTCGAGGCAGCAAACTCCGGTGTTAACCTATGCTGCCATCTTGGTTCTCCCCCTATTTTTAATTTTTTGAGGAACCACCATACTGTTTTCCATAGTGGCTGTGCTATTTTACATTCCCACCAGCGATGCACAGGTGTTTCAGTTTCTCCACATCCTTGCTGACACTTGTTATTTTCTGGGTTTATTATTATTTTTTGCAATGGCCATTTTAATATGAAATAGTATCTTATTTGTGGTTTTGATTTGTAGTTCCCTAATGCTTAGTTATGTTGAGTATCTTTCATGTGCTTATTGGCCATTTGTATATCTTCTTTGTATAAATGTCTGTTCAAGTCCTTTGTCCACTTTTAGATCAGGTTATTTGCTTTTTTGTTGTAGAGTTATGTGAGTTCTTTGTATATTCTGGATAGTAAGCCTTTATCAGACACATAATTTGAAATATTTTCTTCCTTTCCATGAGTTACCTTTTCACTCTGTTGAGAGTATCCTTTGGTAAACAAAGTTTTAAATTTTGATGTCTAATTTATCTATATTTACTATTGTTGCCTGTCTTTTTCGTGTCCCTTTGAAGAAGTCTTTATCAAATCCAATGTCATACAGCATTCTGTTTTTACCTAAGAATTTTGTAGTTTAGGTCTTACATGTAGGTCTCTGATCCATTTCAAATTAATTTTTGTATATGGGGCAAGGTAACTGTTTAATTTCATCTTTTGCATGTGGATATTCAGTTTTCCCAGCACTATTTGTTGAAAAGACTGTCTTTTCCCCATTTTATTTTCTTGAGACCCTTGTTGAAAAGAATTTGGCTATATATGCAAGGGTGTTTTTTCTGGGCTTGCTATTCCATTCCATTGGTCCATTTGTCTGTCTATCACAGTCTCACACTCTTTGGATAACTGTAGCATTTAGTAAGTTTTGAAATCCTGTGAATCCTCCAATTTTGGTCTTTTTCAAGACTGTTTTGGCTCTTCTGGGTCCCTTGAAGTTTCATATGAACTTATAGTAAGTTCTGCCAAAAATGTTGTTGGGATTTTGCATTGAATCTGCATATTACTTTGGGTAGTATTGTCATCTTAACAACATTAAGTCTTCTAATCCATGAACGTGGGATATCTTTTATTTATGTCTTCTTTAAGTTCTTCAGCAATGTTTTATAGTTTTCAGTGACCAAGTCTTATACCTCCTTGGTTAAGTTTATTTCTAAGTATTCTTTAAAAAATTTAATTATGGTAAAAATATATAAAATAAAATTAACCATCATAACCATTTTAACTGTCCAGGTCAGTAGTGTTAAGATCATTAATATTGTTCTGCAACCAATATTCATAACTCTTTTCATCTGGCAAAACTAAAGCTTTACAACTTTGCACCAATTAAACAACTCCCTATTCACCCTTTCCCCAGCCCATGGCAAACACCCTTTTACTTTTTGTCTTTATGAATTTGACTACTCTAGGTATCTTATAAAAGTGGAACCATACAGTATTTGTCTTATGTTACTGGCTTTTTCATTTAGCATAATGTCCTCAAGATTCATCTGTGTTGTAGTGTGTTGGGGGGAGAGATTAACCAAAGAACTTACATGCATATACAGGCCTGGGGGAGGGCTGGTGTAGGGTGGAGGGGGTCATTGGGGGGAAAAGGGAGATATCTGTAACACTTTCAACAATAAAGATACATTTTTTAAAAGCTGACTAATATTCCATTGTATGTATCACATTTTGTTTTTCTAATCATTTGTTGATAGACATGTGGGTTGCTTCTACCTTTTGGCTATTGTGGATAATATTAGTTTACTTTTGCTGCCATAACAAAGTACCACACATTGGGTGGCTTAAACACAGTAATTTATTTTCTTACAGTTCTAGAGGCGATAAGTCTGAGATCAAGGTATCATCAGGGTTGATTTCTCCTGAGGCCTCTCTTCTTCGTTTGCAGTTGGCTACCTTCTCACTGTGTCCTCACATGGTCTTTTCTCTGTGCATTCATATCCCTAGAATCTCTTCCTGTTCTTAAAAGGACACCAGTCATCCTGGTTTAGGGCCCACCACATCATCTCATTTAACCCTAATTACCTCATTATATGTCTTAACTCTAAATATAGTCACATTCTGAGGTGTATTGGAAGTTAGGACTTCAGTATGACTTTTGGCAGGGATACAGTTCAGTTCATAACAACATTGAGATCCAGCTTCCAGTTTTTTCAGATACATTGCCCAGAATTGGAATTACTGGATCATATGCTAATTCTACTTTTAATTATTTGAAGAACTGTCATACTGTTTTGCATAGTGGCTGCACCATTTTACATTCCCATCAATAGTTCACAAAGGTTTAAATTTCTCTACATTTGTTATTTTCTGTGTGTTTTTTAAAACAGTAGCCATCTTAATGGGTATAAGGAGTATTTTACTCTTTTCAATGCTCTTATGAATGAAATTGTTTTTTTAATGGTTTGAGATTGTTCAATGCTAGTATATAGAAATACAACTGATTTTTGCCTGTTGATTTTTGTATCTTGTAACTTGGCTGAATTTATTTCTTGGATTCTTTAGAGTATTCTAAAGACTCATCTGTGAATAGGAAGAGTTTTATTTCTTCCTTTTCAATATAAATGCCTATTATTATTATTATTATTTATTATTATTATTATGGCTAGTTGCTCTGGCAAGAGCTTCTGGTACTATGTAGAATAGAAGTGGCAAATGGAGGAATCCTTGTTTTGTTTCTGATTTTAGGGGAAACCAAAGCCTACTTTTTTCTATAAAGTATAATCTTTCGCATATGGAGAATGGTCTTTCATATTTGGGATACATTTTTCATTAGCTTGGTTTGAATGAAAAAAACAGAAGAGCTTATTATGAACAAGAGGAAAGAAGTATGGGATGGAAGGAGTTGGGATGAAGCGAATAGGTGGGCATATAGAACATTACCAGGCTTGACAAGATGTTGAAACAAGGTGCGGCCAGGGACATCCAAGAACCACCCCACCACTAGGAGGCAGTCCCTAGCTTTCTCAGGGCTAAATTATTTTAATAAATTGTTCATAGATTATGACATGTATTTTTATAAACTAGGAATAAACATAAGGTGAAAAATAAATGTAATTCATAAAAGTTTCTGTGTGCTTGGCTTCATTGTTATAGGGCCCATGTAATATCTAGATTTTAAGAGTGTAAGAGGGTGCTACTAATGTTCCGGCAAAGCAGGTGTGAACTGACTGCCCCAAGCAAACTGGGACATAGATTAACCTGTTTATAGAGCTCTTCACATTCCTAGATTACAACTGTAGTTAGCATTTAATCTTGGGACTGTTTCATCATGATGGCATATTGATCAATTTCTGTAAATAATTAATTGGCTGCTAAAACAATCTAAAGTTGTGGGTTTATAACTTTAAGAAACGTAAAGTCAACATAGATAATAAAGGATAATTTATGAAACATATAGAGATCCCTGTAGCTCTTACCTCTATTATTGCATATAACTAAATCTATTCTCTAAGCTAGTGTGCCCTTTAGGCAACCTTTTTGCCTGTTACATTGAGCCAGAGTAATCCTTACAGTGATGCAACTTTTTGTGATGATTGATGATGAGTTTATAGCTCATTTCTGCTTACTATTATTTTCTGAGACTTTATAATAGCATCTCTGCGTCAATTTACTCACCTGTATATGACAGAATTCATTTTCTGTATGTAGTCTTTCTTACAGAAAACCCTCTTTTATAGGAAGATGTATGTGTGACTTATATACAGGGCTGTAATCTTTGATATTAACCTAAAACTTTAGGGATTTGTTTCATAATATACTAGTAAGCAGTCATGACTCTGTGGTCTATAACATTTCTCAAGTCTTAAAAAATAATTAGCTTCTATTTTCAGGTTCTGTTATCTACCTGGCAAGAGTAAAGCTTTCCATCATTTGTATGTAGTAAAGTAATATTCATCTTTTTTGGCTACTGGTTGTTCCTCTAGTCCTCTAACCTGTGGGTGTCTTCCAACTCGAGCTTCTCAATATTTATTGCTCCTGTGAGTGAGCTCATTCACTGGGTGGTGGGAGATTCAGCTGTCACCTGTGTTGGCTTTTACTAGAAAAGATACTCAAACTGATTATCTCAATTTCATCAAATCTAAAACTTAACTCATCTTTGTAAGTCACACCCCCGACCCTTCTTCGCAACTTTGTGAGGTCATGTCTATCTGTCTTTCTTTCTATAAGTCTGTCTGTCCTATATGTTATTGTCAGTCTTAATCTTTACTATTCTCTCTAGGAGTCTATAGAGCAGCGGTTCTCAACTGTGGGTCGCGACCCCTTTGGGGGTTGAACGACCCTTTCACAGGGGTCGCCTAAGACCATCGGAAAACACATATATAATTACATATTGTTTTTGTGATTAATCGCTATGCTTTAATTATGTTCAATTTGTAACAATGAAAATACATCCTGCATATCAGATATTTACATTACGATTCATCACAGTAGCAAAATTATAGTTATGAAGTAGCAACGAAAATAATTTTGTGGTTGGGGGTCACCACAACATGAGGAACTGTATTAAAGGGCCGCGGCATTAGGAAGGTTGAGAACCACTGCATAGAGGCTTCATTTTGTCTGTCACTTTAAATTCAGGCTCCTATGCCTTTGAAGACTTTTCATCATCTAGTTCCACCATTCTCCCTGATCCTCCCAGGACCTAACTTTACTCCTTTCCTTCCTCCTTTGGCTGATAGGTTGGTCTCCTCTTTCATGGTAATGCTGTCCAGTCAATTCTGGAATGTATGACAGAAGGCCTACCATATCCTGAGCCTTTCCTGACCATCCTAGCCTCCTAAGACTATTGCCTAATCATGAACAAGTGTTTCACAATGTTTAGGAGGTAGTTGGCATTCAGTTATTTAATTGTTTGATGTTTCCTTCAGGAGCCTGTTGTATCCCTCTTTGTGCTTTAGGGTAATCAAGTGCTAGGTACTTAACAAAAGGCTTGTGATAAGTTATGTTTTACTAGTAAACATACCATATTTTCCAGTATTTACCTTAACCACATCATACTTGTGATTTGTCTTAATCTAATCATGTTGTGGGTCAATCATAGGTTGTTCTAATTCAAATCCTTATCTTTAGGGAACCAAAGCTTATAAATCAGTGGTTCTCAATCTCACCAGACTGAACACTCTCTTTTTAAAAAAATGCTTTGTAACATCCACTTTATTGTCCTCAAACAAAATTTATAGACAGTACAACCTGTCTAAAAACTTAATTTCAAAACACAGTATAGTGTTGGAAATCATAATAAGCAATAAAGGAAACTGATTTATAAGATATTCGATACTTATATCTAATATATATTCAATATATCTACTCAGGCATAACTATACTGGAAGTCCCAAGGAAGTAGTCAGATGCTTGCACTTGTAACAAAATCACTCTTGAAATAGACAGCTATGTATGCAAACGAGAGGTGTGTTGTATATATGTTTAAAATACCATGAGTGGTGTTTCATGTAGTAGTGTGATTTTCTGAGATGGTGAAATAGTCTTTGAAAAGTTCCAAACTTCGCATTCCTGAAAAATTCGGCACATGTCAATACCATGCAAGAGTAAATTGCGCTTATATATAATATGGAGTTAGAGTCTAGGCTCATGTAATTATAAATAAATTTTTTCCTTATGTGGCTTTCAGGAGTTTGGAAGTCATGGAAACGGCCCTTTTTCTATGGAACTGTCCTACTTCCTGCCTACTTGCTTCTTGCCCACTAAATATCAGTAGCACCACACCCATCCCCATAATTATAATAACCTAATTGTCACAAGTTTCAAAAATATATGAAAATTTTTAAATTTCCACACATTAAAAAATCCCTTTTCCTAGGGAATGCTGTCCCATTGAAAAAGAATGTTGGAAATGATTTTCAAATTAAATTAACATTTCTCAAACTGTGTTTTGTGATAAACTGGTTTTGATATGTTAATAAAATACCCATGAGAGAGAAATATTCTATGGTCGAAAGAAAAGTTTTTTTATTTTTATCTGAACTGCATGACTTTTCATAGCCTTTAATGTGTTAATGATATTGTCAGTCTGCCCCAGGAAGATGCAGTGTTTCCCCAAATTGTTCCACTGTGGCGTCCTGCAAATTGCTGAATTAGATTGTTTAAAAACATAGCCCCTTTAAGCATATTAGACTCTGTGGGTTGCTCTTTGAAGATGGAAATGCGATCTGCTGTATTTATAGGGGAACATAGGCAGGCCTGGGTTACCTAGAGCATTTTTAGTCTTGCCACATGTGAGTGCTTCTGTTCCACCAGAATATTATGGGAAAATTTAGTCCTGAACTGTGAAATTTAATAAACCGAGAAAAAGTTTATGAAAATAACTGTTACTGGACAATTGAATTTGATATCAGCCTAAGAGTGGCAGGAAGATGGAGTGGCCAAAATTGGTGAAATAGGCCAATACCAGGTCTCCTGTGTTGACCAAACGGGTTTCAAATCTGGTGTGGATTATTAAAAATTTCCTTTTGTTAATAGTTCAAGCAGCTTATAAAGAGGTTACTTTCAAATTGGGGAAGACAGAACTAAATGTAAAATATGTGACTGTATCTGTAAAAAGATACCAACCTAAACATAGAAATAAATTAGATTCTTTGGAGAAATATGAGGTAGCATTGAAGAAGATCAGATGGAAAAGTCAAAGAGATTGATGTGCACTAAAGAACGAAAGAACACAAATAAATAGTATATGTAGAAACAGTTACTTCTTGCCAGAGTGAAGTCCAGAAACTTATTGCAGGTATTTGCATAGGAGATCTACTTGGAGAAAAGAGATGATTCTGGTTGTTTTTTGGTTGACAAATATTGTGGTTTTGTAAATCATATACATGATTATCATACATAGGATTCAGAATTCTAATTTCAAACTGCTTAGCTGGCAGAAAAATCCATGGTAATGATACCAAAGGGTTGAGGCATCTGTGCTTTCTTACAGTAAATCAGCAGAGTCCAGAAGGAAAAATATGGTTAACAGGAAGATGTCCAGGTAGTTGAAGGAATCTTCCAGAACCCTGACTCTGGTCAGGACCAGACTTGGAGATGAAGGCCTGGAGTGATACACCAGATAACCCTGAGCCTGGTCTCCCATACCACAGCAGTAGTTTGCTTACACTCTTTTAGACAAAAAGGGAAAAGCGGTCAGTCAGAGTGAATAGTTTAAGATTACAGAGAGGCCCCTGGGAATGTATAGTGAAACATTGCCTTAAAAATCATTTGCCCCTCCATCAGCAAGAAATTTCTCCACTTGAGAGCCAGGAGAATTCTGTTTCACTTGCCAGTTTATGCAGTGAATGACAAACTACTGATATTTAGTTGCTGCATATAAAACTGGAAGAATATATTTCTAAGAGAATGAGGGGAAGAACATCAAAGGTGTCACTTATCCTATCGAATAAAAGAGTAATATGCAAATTGACCACCACTCCAACACACAAGATGGCCACCTCCATGTGGTCAAAGATGGTCACCCCCTGTGGATACAAGATGGCCAGCAGGGGAGGGCAGTTGTGGGCAACCAGGCCTGCAGGGGAGGGCAGTTGGGGGGACTCAGGCCTGCAGGGGAGGGCAGTTGGGGGTAACCAGGCTGGTAGGGGAGGGCAGTCAGGCGTGACCAGGCTGGCATGGGAGGACAGTTAGGGGTGACCAGGCCAGCAGGGGAGGGCAGTTAGGGGCGACCAGGCCATCAAGGGAGGGCAGTTGGGAGCAAGCAGGCCTGCAGGGGAGGACAGTTAGGGGTGATCAGGCTGGCAAGGGAGGGCAGTTAGGGGTGACCGGGCCAGCAGGGGAGGGCAGTAGGGGGTGACCCAGGCCTGAGGGGAGGGCAGTTGGGGGCAACCAGGCCAGCAGGGGAGGGCAGTTAAGGGTGACCAGGCCAGCAAGGGAGGGCAGTTAGGGCAATCAGGCTGGTAGGAGAGCAATTAGGGGGTGATCAGGTTGGCAGGCAGGCAGGCGAGTGGTTGGGAGCCAGCAGTCTGGATTGTGAGAGGGATGTTCGGGCCTAAATGGGCAGTTGGACATCCCTCAAAGGGTCCCAGATTGGAGAGGGTGCAGGCTGGGCTGAGGGGACCCCCCCACCCCCGTGCACAAATTTTGTGCACTGGGCCTCTAGTCCATATTATAAAAAACCAGTGGCCATAACGCCATAACGCTGGAACGACCAAACGACTGGTCACCAGGAGGTGCATTGATGGGTCCCGCGGCAGCAGTGGGAGGGACTCTGGGTCTCACGCAATTTCGCGCACTGGGCCTCTAGTCATTTATAAAAGCAAGTACAGGAACATTCAGTTATCATGCATTCTGCTTGATAGTTTCTCTCAGATTAACACATTGTATGCGGGAAACGTATTTATATGTTTTACTTATACGTTTTACATTGACTGGTAGTAGAGCGCAGGACACGTATTAATATGTTTTTTATAGACTAGTGGTAGAATGCGGGTAACGTATAAATACGTAAACTAAAGTTATCGTAATTTTACTGAACGTTGCCATTTGCGCAAAAAATTAGCAAAAATGGCCCGCGCCACCTGTTAGCGCACGATAAAAACTACCCGCAAACAATGTGTTAACTAAGGTACAAAGTAAGGAGGAACAAGAAGCAATTACTATAAAAATTCCTGCACATCTATAAAATCCAAGGGCTGGCAACTAAAACATAGTCAAATGATTTTAGGATATTTCTTTCAATCTGATACACAGGGTGGGGCAAAAGAAGGTTTACAGATGTTCGTATGGGAATTAATACAATAACTAACAAATAATAACAAGAGTAACTGCATTTTGCAGACTCACAACTGTAAACCTACTTTTGCCCTGTCCAGTATAAGTTTTCAATTTCAAATAAGGAGGAAAAATTTTTAGACTCTTTTCCTTTATAGAAAAATTCCAATAAAGTGACATACTTGAGATTTGGGGGGTCTTTTAAATTTTTTGTTGTTGATTTTCTTAACATATCTTTTATTGATTTCAGAGAGGAAGGGAGAGCTATAGAGAGATAGAAACATCAATGATGAGACAGAATTATTGATTGACTGCCTCCTGCACACCCCACACTGGGATGGAGCCCACAACCCGGGCTCCAACCATGCTGGTCTTTATTATTTTTTTTAATGCATCATGCATACCTCTACTGCAGGCCCATTGCATTGGCTGTTCAGTAATCCAGAAGATTGTCTAGATAGCCTCAGGCCTCTTTCTTTTCTACTCTAAGTCTTTACTCAAATGTCATCCTTTCAATGAAGCTGACTCTGATCACCCTACTTAAAATTGCTTATATTGATACTCTTTGTTACTATATTTTTTCCATAGCAATGATCACCTTCAAAATACTATATAATTTATTTATTATATTCATTATCTGCCTACCCCCTCCCCATTAGGATATAAAATTCATAGGGATTTTTATTTGTTTTATTTACTGATACAACCCCATGCCTAGAACTTGGCTGGCACAGAATAAGTGCTTAACATGTTAAGCACCCAGCCTGTTTTGTCTTCCGGACGGAAAGTATAGTGTCAGTCACCGGTGACTGACTGGGCGCTTAACGTGTTAATAAATATTTGTTGACTGAATGATTAAGTGAATAAATGAGCTCTTCTTCATTTCTTCAGAGGTGTTATATGCAGCAAGTAGTTTGAAGAATCCCTTGCTGTGGTCGGCAAATTGCAGCTCGCAAGCCACATGCGGCTCTTTGGCCCCTTGAGTGTGGCTCTTCCACAAAATACCACAAAATACCATGTGTGGGCGCGCACGTACAGTGCGATTGAAACTTCGTGGCCCATGCGCAGAAGTCGGTATTTTGTGGAAGAGGCACACTCAAGGGGCCAAAGAGCCGCATGTGGCTCGCGAGCAGCAGTTTGCCGACCACTGCCTTAGTGTATTATCATCAGACAGTGGGCCTGGTATATAGTGGATAGATATCTGAGTGACAATATGGTTAGTCCATTTTTTTATAATGAGTTTACAATGGTGAATTTTGAATTAACATATGAAAGATAAGCCTTGTGCTTTTTAAAACATTTTATTCAGCGTGTATATTCTTAGATGTTGTGGTACATTTTTTCTTGTTATTTAAAATATTTTGGATATAAACTAAAATGTAAAAATTAGTGAACCCTTATGTACCTATCATCCAGCTTCTATTGGTAACACGTGGCTAGCCTTATTTTGGTGATATTTCTTCTTGTTTCACTGCTCCTTTCTCAAGATTATTTTGAAACAAAGTGCAATGATGCGAAGACAACACATCATTTCATTAGTTAATTATCTGAAAGGTTTTTGATGAAGTTGAATATTAAAACTCTTAACATTGCAGCTCATGATTAGTTTCAAAAACTAAAGTCTCTTCAATAAATGGTGCTGGGAAAAGTGGACAGATACATGCAAAAAACCCGAGACTAGACCACCTGGTTATACCATATACAAAAATAAACTCAAAATGGATAAATACTTAAATGTAAGATTCAAAAACCATAAAACTACTAGAAGAAAACATAGGCAGTAACCTCTTTGACATTATTCTTAGTAATATTTTGGCAATATCTCCTTGGGAAACAAAAGGAAAAGTAAACAAATGGGTCTGTATCAAACTAAAAAGTTTTTGTGCAACAAAAGAGACCATTAACAAAGTGAAAAGACTACCTACTGAATGGGAGAAGGGGAGAAGATATTTGCCAATGGTAGTTTGATTAGGGATTGATAGCCAGAATTTATAAAGAACTCACACAACTTAATACCACCCCCCAAAACGATCTAATAAAAAAATGGACAGAGGACTTTAATAGACATTTCTCCAAAGAAGACATACAGATGGCCAATAGACATATGAAGAGATGCTCATATGCACTAATCATCAGAAATGTAAATTAAAACCACAATGAGATATCACCTCATACCTGTCAGAATGGCTGTCATCAATAAATCAACAAACAAGTATTGGTGAGGGTGTGGAGAAAGGAAATCCTTGTGCACTGTTGGTGGGAATGCAGATTGGTGCAGCCTCTATGAAAAACAGTATGGAGGTTCCTCAAAAAATAAAAAATAGGGATCAAGCCAGCATGTGCCCTGATGGGAAATCAAACCTCGATCTTTTGGTTTATAAGTCAATGCTCAACCACTGAGCTGTGCTGGCCGGGTGAAACATTTGAAAGTTTTAAATGTTGACTAGGACAGTTAAAAATGTTGTATTATTTAAAAAAGATTTCTTGACAGACGAATCAGTATCTCTGCCAGTTTTTGCATCATTATTTTGGCAGGATAATAAGTTTTAATGCCAGGATTCAGATATATGGTAGTTGGAATTATAGATGATCCAAAAATTCATTCGGAAACTGTGATATATCTCCCACCCATAGGAAGTAGGGTGTGGATTACAAATAACTAGGTGTATACATGGTTTTAAAGATACCCAAAATAAAGATAAGTGGTTTCTCATAAGGGGATGGGAACTTTTGAACTACTGTAACTTTGATTATGTATTTTAAGTTAACAACATTCAAAGCCTTAGCACTCTGTCAGGCTTTGGCACTATATAGTGGTAAATACACAATAATGCTCAGCACTTTTTGAGGGGAAAGGCATAACTTTAAATAGTTTCTGACAAATATGTTCTTTGCTTATGAGGGAGTTGAAATTACAGAAGAGAGGGGTTTATTGATGGAGTATGACATCTGAGGAGGTGTCTGCAGGGCCACCTTCAGTAGTTATGCATGAGGATGCTGGGCCAAGTGGGTGAGGAGGGGCTGGAATTCTGTGCTTTGCCTGCTAAATTTATACCCCGTGCGGAGATTGTGTACCTAGAGGAGGCACTTTTCTCTTGTGCAGTGTACACATGAGCTGTCAGAGGCTGGTGGGTAGAGATGAGCCCCAGAGCTCAGGAGGAGTGATTCCTATTCCATAATTACAGTAGGAAAGTAGAAAGCAAAAACCAAAACAGATACACCAGCAAATATTTGTTCAGTATTTATTTTATTGATGATAGGAAGATACTGACTCTTTAGTAAAATAGTTACGTCTCATTATGTTCATAATAAAAGATTTACCAGATGCACAGAACATACTGAACATTTTAACTTACACATTGTAAAAAAAATTAGTTTTCCTACGACTTGCAACTAGATAGTATATTTACTCATACTCATTAAGGATTGAGTGTCCCATAGAATCCTACTTGATCTGACTTCTCCCTACCTTTCTGCCACCATCTCCTACGATGAATTTCCTTGCTCATTACATTCCAGCCACAGACAAGTCCTTTTTTCTATTCTTCGAAGGCCAAGCTTGCTTTTGTTTTGGGACTTGCCGTTCTTTCTGCTCAGGACTTTCTGTCCTCCCCTGTCTTTGAGGGTCGGTGTCTTTACCCTTCAGGTCTTTTGTACCTCAGTGTGGCCTTCCCTACTTGAGTCTATAGCAGCAGCTTCTCCAGCTCAGCCTTCTCTACCATAGCATCTGGTTTTTACAGTGTTTATTACTATATATTATCTTTTAAAGATAGTACTTTTGCTATTTATTATCTGCTTCTCTTAGAATTTAAGTCCCCAAGAGCAAGGACCTTGAAGTTCCCCTTGTTTCCCACATAATTGATACTCAGTAATATTGTTGAATAGATGATTAACGTGGGAAAATGTTGTTCAAAATGTATTTTAAAGTTATTTTCCTGGTTTTTATGTTGGCAGCATGCTCCTTATTTTTCCATATTTGGGTTCTATAGTCAGTTTTCTTATGCTGCTTCTGAACTAGATAGCTTCCTGTGAGGCATATTAAAGGTTTCAAATTTAGGTTAAAAAAATTACTTGTTCCTGGTAAATAGTACCATGCAATGCATGGTTTAATTTCAAATTTTCTGCAGATTGTGACTGAGTTTCAAGTGCCCATTGACCATTTGGGTCAGGATTGGTAACTTGCAGTACAGTAGTACTGTACAATCTGATAGATTTTCCAGAAATTTTTGATGGCGATAGGTTTGGGCTGGTAAGAAGTACTTAAAAATTTTCTAACACATGCTGTCAGCTTTGGTGGTTTAGAGACCAGTGCACATTTGCCTGGTTATGAAGCGGTTACTTTAAATGGCCCCTTAGCAATTTATTCAATTTATTCCAGTGATGTTATAGATTGATGTTATAGTGCTTCTTGTAAACTGGCTTTCAATCTCAGCTATTTGGTCAGTCAACCCTTTAATCCAGCCCTGGGAAATGGGTAGGTATTGGTACTGTACTAGAAAGAGTTTGAGGAGTTCTTGGCTAATGTTCCTTATCAGTGAATTAGGAGGGAAAGACATTTGCTCAGACCAGGGGGAGAATTGGCAGGGTGTGAGGTTTGAGGAAAGTAGTGAAGAATGGGAGGGGATTGACTAGAAAAGTGAAGGGTTACTGACTAGGTGGAGCTGAGGGTCAGGCTGAGGTAGGTAATAATACATTTCAGTGGGACCAATCTGTCTATATCTGTGAACAACTGGAATGGTAATAAATAATTCCTTTTTTTGAATTCTCTGCTATATGTTTGACAGTTGAAATTTTGAAAAACACTATCAAATGGGGTTTTCAGTTCATGTTGACGTATGAGATAAAACTACAACACAACAGGCAAGGGTAAAGGGACTATATATGATGGTATTGTTTCTACATTTCACTTGAGTTGTTAAAATAGTGATTCTAAGAAGACTGAAAAGTTAAGTTAGTTCACTGTAATCCCTAGAGCAACCACAAGAAATATAGAGATATAATAAAGAAACATACAGAGATATAATAAAACACAATAAATAAAATTAAACACTAAAAATATTCAATCCAGAAGAAGGCAAGAAAGAGGAAACAGAGGGGCAAACAGAAAACAATAACAAGGTAGTCTTAAACCCAAACATATGAAATGGGCAGACCCACCTTTAGGTGAGAATTTCAACATTCCTTTCAGTAAATGATAAAATAAATAAGTAGTCACCAGTTATTTGCAGGGAATATGTCCCAAGACCCCCCAGTGAATGTCTGAAACCACAGATAGTATGTAACTGTATATATACTATGTTTTTTTCCTATACATACATACCTATGATAAAGTTAAAATTATAAATTAGGCATAGAAAAAGATTGACGACAATAACCGATAATAAAATAGAACAATTATAACAATATACTGTAATAAAAGTTATGTGAATGTGGTCTCTCAAAATATCCCTTTTACTTAAAGGGAGCACTTTATGGCTTCTCTTTGGCACTCTATGGCAAATCTGAATCGCCAGCATCACTACGCTTGTGCTCTGGGACCATTAAGTAAAATAAGGGTTATTTGAACACAAGCACCATGATACCACAACAGTCAATCTGATAACCCAGTTGGCTAGTAAGTGACTAATGGGTGGGGAGCATAGATAGCACGGAAACACTGGACAACGATGATTCATTTCCCAGGTGGACTGGAGTAGGATGGGGTTAGATTTCACCATATTCCTCAGAATGGTGTGCTGTTTAAAACTTATGAATTGTTTATTTCTGGAATTTCTCATTTAATATTTTGGGACCAAAGTTGAATGTATGTAACTGAAACTGCAGGTAGTTGGGGACTTTTGTATGTTCAAATGATAGAAAGTATAAAATAACCTAAGATTAAGAGATTTAAAAAATAGCCAAAACCGGTTTGGCTCAGTGGATAGAGCGTCGGCCTGCGGATTGAAAGGTCCCAGGTTCGATTCCGGTCAAGGGCATGTACCTGGGTTGCGGGCATATCCCCAGTAGGAGATGTGCAGGAGGCAGCTGATCGATATTTCTCTCTCATCGATGTCTCTAACTCTCTATCTCTCTCCCTTCCTCTCTGTAAAAAATCAATAAAATATATTAAAAAAAATAAAAATAAAATAAAATTGCACTACTGTGGAAGAGATAGGTAGACACTCAAATGGAATATTGACATTAACATCTTGTACGAATAAGACTAAAAGGTGTCTTACGGACTGTGCCTTGCTGCGAATTGCTGAGGCATAGGAGGACAATATCTATTTACTGGTGCCATTGCCCTCCTGCCTTCTCACTTTTGAAAAATCAGTAGTTCTCAATGTTTTAAAGGAAATTTGAAAGAATTTTTTCATTTCTTCCTTCTATCATGTTTTTGGAAGTCCTTATATCCTAAAATGCCGCATATGACATATTTTATGAATTCATTTTCATAACCAAGGAAAGTTTGATTGTAAAATAGTTTTCTAGCTATTCATAAGTTTCAAATAAAAGGGTGGGGAGAGTTGATATCATAAAAGGGCATTTCATTTTATTTAATTGCTTGCAACCTTGAGGAAACGGCCCTCTGGAACCAGCTGGCTTGTTGACATTTCTCTGCATGTTTGCTTCTCTCTTCCCATCCATTATAAATTGCCTTTCCTGCCCACACACTCACTTGTACATGGCCTTATCATGACCATCTCAGAATGATAGCCTAAGACCTAGAGTCTGCATGACTCTGGCTCTTCTTCCCACGATTAGTTTCCTTGTTCTAATTCCAGATTCCCAGGAGAGAGTAATAAATTGCTTCAGTCGTGTTTTGGAGGTAGGGTTGGGAGTGGAGGGTTAGGATTAAATGGCACAAGGTGTCCATTCCTTCCAGGGTGATGAGCAGGGCAGGCTTTCAAAGAGGAAGTTATTGGCATCTCTTGTATACATCATGAGTAATTTCATTTTTTCTTTTTTTTTGTAAAGCCTCACCCAAGGATATTTTCCCATTGATTTTTTTTTTTTTGAGAGGGTAGAAGGGAGAAACATCCATGAGAGAGAGACATATCCATTGGTTGCCTCCCAGTGATGCCCCAACAAACCCATAACCCAAGTACATGCCCTTGACTGGGAATCGAACCTGAGACCCTTCAGTCTGAGGTCCAACACTCTAACCACTGAGAACACCTTCCAGGGCAGTACTTTCATTTTTTATATATAATGTGAATGTTTATAGAGTAAAGCAAGGGATCTTCTTTTTAGTCTGACAACGTTTCACTTATTTGTGAGTTATGTGAACACATCTCTCTTCTCTTGATCATGGCAACTTCATTAAGTGATCACAAAATGAGAACATGCTGATTTCTAGATAGAACCCCCCTAAAGTGAATCTCTGTACTTAAGATTTTATTTTTTAAATTTTACAAAAAATGTTATCAAGTGAAGACTTTAATTCCACTTCATAAAAATTACATGTGACATTTATTTGACATTTATAAATAAAGAAGTTTATTCATGTTACATAGACATTAATGATATTTTAGGAAAATCATTCTTGTTCTATGTACATTTATAGTATTGCTTCTTGTATAATTGTAAAATTTGAAATCCTCTTAGCATGCAGAATAGATTATGATATACTAAAGGATTAAGCTTCACTGTCTTGTGTCAGATTAATCCCTCATATATAGATCAGCACTTGAACTGACAGAAGTATGGCTGCAATTCAGCAAAAAAGGCTCAATGGATAAATAATTTTATGCAGGATGAATGACATGCTTCTTGACTGGTTGATGTATACTCCTCCAAATTAAATTTAAATAAACATCACAAACATCTTTTTCTCAGACTTTCATAGAGATTTATGGAAAAGATGTCTGACAATTTATGTGGTGAAATAGCGCCATTAAATATTGTTTGGATTCTTTCTACTTTATTGGGGTAACTCACTTGATAAGAATATCTTTTATTTTTATGTAAAAGTTTTTATATTGTTTTAAACTTTAATTTACTTGTCAGACAAGTACAGATTATAAGAACATTGTCTACTTGCTTATGAATATGTTTTGAGTGAAATAGGTAAACATTATATACGTATAGGTGAGTGTTGAACTAGGGCATGGGAAATGAAGGCAGCTGTGATTGCATGGGTGTTACCGTGCGCTGAAAATGTGGTGGCAGCTTCTTTATTGGCAGATGCAGCCTCTCCAATAATTTTTATATTTTCAGTCCATACCTGTTCCTGAGTCTGTGTAACCATCGCTTACTTGCAGTAGATGGCTTGATGTCATTTGTTGAAGGGGAGTCCTTGCTGAAGTTTTCCTATAATAGGTTCAGTGTTTTCTAGTATAACACTACCATGAATCGGAACATGTTTTCTGTTCATGTCTTCCATTCACAAATGTAATGCCTTTCCAACTTAACTAAGTACTTATCACTCACTGTGGCCCTAATATTTACAGCTTGAGTGCAAAACTAGCACAGATTTTTTTTCCCTTCAGTTTCATGGATTTATTCTTACCATCAATCTTCGCATCCTCAGCTTATGATTTTTTTCCCTTTCTTTTATAAGTCAAGAACTTTCACCTTTTCACTTAGAGCACTTTTCAGCCTCTCTGCCTTTCTTTGGCATATCAGAAATGCCAGCATCACTATTCTTGAGCTTTGGGGCTATTATTAATTAAAATAAGGGTTATTTGAACAAAAGCACTCTGATAACTGAGATGGCTACTAAGGGATTAATGGGCAGGAAGTGTACAAGGCGGGGCAAAAGGAGGTTTACAGTTTGCACAGAAGGCAATACAATCCTATATAATAAAAGGCTAATATGCAAATTGTCCCTTTGGGAGTTCGACCAACCAGTAGTTTGACCACTAGCTATGACATGTGCTGACCACCAGGGGACAGCGCAGAATGAAGGAAGGCCGTGGCTGGCAGCCAGGGGAAGGAAGGCCCTGATTGCTGGCCAGGCCTAGGGACCCTACCGGTGCACAAATTTCATGCACTGGGCCTCCAGTAATAATTAATAATACAAGAATAAACTCTGTGTTTCATGCACTCACAACTGCAAACCCACTTTGCCTTACCCTGCATATAGCAGGTTGTTGAGTAATGAACGTTGTTCAGTATCGTTTCATTATAATATTGATAAGATGTGTAGGAACTTAACTCTTGTTTATATCAATAAGCCTATGGTAAAAGTGGTTTTGTTATACATTGTTTCGCTTAAAATTGCAGAAGCTATTGACATTGTTAGGTGAAGACTTACTATACAGCATGGATACCCTAGACCAGTGGTTGGCAAACTGCGGCTTGGCAAACCACGGCTCGCGAGCCACATGCGGCTCTTTGGCCCCTTGAGTGTGGCTCTTCCACAAAATACCAGCTCTTCCACAAACTACCGACTTCTGCGCATGGGCCACGAAGTTTCAATCGCACTGTACGTTTGGGCCCCACGTGGTATTTTGTGAAAGAGCCACACTCGAAGGGCCAAAGAGCCGCATGTGGCTTGAGAGCCTCCGTTTGCCGACCACGGCCGTAGACAAAGGGATGATTCCAGGTGGACAGAGTAGGGGAGTGGGGGCATAATCTCAGTTTTGGTTATTTGTCTTATTAATGAACCAAAGCCATTTCAGGTATTCCAAACTTAGTTTACTCTAGTAATCAGGCACAGTGTCATAGCTAATATGAATTACTGTGGAATTATTTGGGGCCTGGGAATTTTGGCGAATAGTTGAAAAAGCTTACGGATCTATTCCTTAAGGAGAAACTGTGACCTGTCAGTGCTAGTGCATGTCTACCTTGGTATTCTTGTCTTCGCCACTGTTCTCACTTTAGAGCTGTGATAGCTCATTCGTAGTCCTGCCAGTTCCTAGCAGAGCAGGAATATCATTTTAGGGGGATGTTTAATTAATAAACACTCCCAGGTTCCCAGCATTTGGAAAACATATTTATAAACCATGTACATTGTCAAAGACACTTGGTTTTCTATATTTTTGAGTTAATATTTCCAGAGGCATGGGAAGTGGAAAAATGGGCAATTTAGTTAAGAATTAAGTTTTATTTGGTTTTACCTAGACAACTGGTAAACTTATCATCATTATATAGAAAAGTTTTATTTATATTATATTAATATATCATTTAAGTGTTTACTTTTTACTATAGACTATGATCTACTCACATAGGACCTAGAAATAGTACTGAACTTTTTTTTACTAGACTCTCACCTAGTTGAAGAAAACAGTGGCTAGAAAAACAAAAGGATAGGGTAGATCAAGAAATGTGGTTTGTATTTTTGGTTAATGATTATTTACTAGAAAATCTGTAGAAAGTGTTGCCATCTTGACAAAAACCATATCTTTCTCAATACAATTTTTCTTTAAAAATTGATTAACTTTTGATTACTGTGATAAAGAAGGATAGGAATAGTAAAATGAAAATTTGCTGGTAGCTCTACATCTCTTTTTAGTATGGCTCACATACTAAGTATTACTAAAACTTTTCCAGAGCAGTAGAAAACTGAAAAATGTAACTTGAGTTTCATACCCTGAGGTAGAGATACAGATGAATAGGAAGTAGGGAGAAAAACCTAAAGTCTAAAAGCCTTCAGTCTAATTAGCTTTTAACAGTAGATTTCAATTAGAATTTACCTCATATATAATATTTGAAAAAGATGTTCATTATTATAGGCTTATACTTGTAAAATATATGCTTTCTTCTAATGAATGGATATCAAGCACTTTGAAAGGTCTAAGATTTTTACTCTACTTGCAAGATAACAAGTTATCAAACCACAGTTTCATGCTGGTATATCACATGAAACTCCTGGATCAGAGATAAAGGACACTTTATTGCTCACAATAACAGTACCTAAGGCAGTGATGGCGAACCTTTTGAGCTCGGCGTGTCAGCATTTTGAAAAACCCTAACTTAACTCTGGTGCCGTGTCACATAGAGAAATTTTTTGATATTTGCAACCATAGTAAAACAAAGACTTACATTTTTGATATTTATTTTATATATTTAAATGCCATTTAACAAAGAAAAATCAACCAAAAAAATGAGTTCGCGTGTCACCTCTGACACGCGTGTCATAGGTTTGCCATCACTGACCTAAGGTATCAGTTTTCTGTGGGGAGAGGGGGCGCCCTGATTTCCCGGGCACCATTCCTACTGGGTGAGGTAGAGAGGGGTAGATGCTGTCTTCGCACTCAATGGGCTGTGTAAAGGATAGGAATTCTGAACCTGGGAGTTCCTGTCTTTTATCACTGGCGGTGAGCTTGCTTGCCCTTTGCTCGACAGGGGACAGAATTTGTTCCAAGGGGAGTCAGTGCCTCAGCAATAACTCAGGAAACCCATGGAAAACTGTCTCTCAACAATGGGTCTGAGCTGAAATTTTTGCTTAAAACTTTATTTGTGATGCAAAGTAATGATGTAAACAAGATCACAAGAGCAAATGTTTAAAATACTTAGAAGAACTAAGTTTAAATATTCTACTTTTGCAGCACCAAATAATGCATAATTTAAGAACTTTCCAACATTTTACATTATTGAAAATAAATTAAGCACTTTAACACTTTAATTAGGATAATTTGCTATTATGCTACATGTTTTTGAAGTGAATAAAACTTTACTCTGAAAACACTGAATTTAAACTCTTAACCAGTTTATACTGTCTTTCCTCTTTTTACTCCATACAGGGAGGTTTTTAGTCAGTAAAACACAAATTTCATATTATTTACACCAAACCAAAGTGAACCATTCTTAGAGAACCACCATCTCCAATTTCCTGAAAGCAAACAAATAAAAATAATTAAAAACATGTTTAAGCAGAGAGTAAAATTAAGCAACTTAATACTTATATTTTTAATATCTTTACTTTGAATATTTAAAAACAGTGAAACAAAAGTTTGAAATGCATTATACATGCACACAAGAGAACTGTATGTTTATCTTACTCTTAAATTTTGACACAGCATTCGTAAAAATCAGTGAAGAGAAGTAATATGTGAGGCATGAAATGGCAAAGGAAGGAAAGGATGTTAGTTGAAACTTGGAAGCATCTGAGGGCTCCTACAATGAGAAGTTGCAAACTGTGGGTAACCGTTTCTGATGCCACCTATTTGAGTTTTACAATACTGTCTGTTCTACAGGTCCTATACAGCATATATTTCTTAATTTTGATGTTTTACTAAGTATTTAACAGTGGCTCTTGAGGTAATGGTTCATAGAAAAGATAATGGTTTTATAAGCCCTACATAAAATTTTATGAAGCTGCAAAGAGCTACTAACAAGAACCTCATCCTTTTCTCATTTCTTTTTCTTTCTCCCCAAAAAGGATTTTTTATTTTTTAAATTAAATTTATTGATGTGACATCAGTTAATAAAATTATATAGGTTTCAAGTGTGCAATTCTGTGATATATCACCTGTATATTATACTGTGTGTTTACCACCCAAAGTCAAATCTTCTTCCCTCATCATATATTTGACCCCAGTTACCCTTTACTACTCTCCCAGCCCCTTCCTTCTGGTAACCACCAAACTGCTGTCTGTATCTGTGAGTTTTTGTTTGTTTTTCTTGTTTGTTCCAGTTTTATATCCCACACATGGTTGCTTGATGTTTTTCTGACTTATTTTGCTTAGCATGACATTCTCAAAATCCATCCATGTTGTCACAAATGGCAGTATTTCATCTTTTCTTATGGCTGAATAGTATTCCAGTTTATATATGTACCACATATTTTTTATCCAATCCTCTATCGAAGGACACTTCAGTTGTTTCCATGTCTTGACCACCATGAATAATGCTGCAATGACATAGGGGTGCATATAGGTTTGCAAATAAATGCTTTCAAAATTTGCAGGTAGATACCCAGAAGAAGGGTTGCTGCGTTAAAAGGTAACTGTATTCTTAACTTTTTAAGGAACTTCCATATTTTTCATAGTGGTTGTACCAGTTTACATTCCCACCAGTAGTGACTGATATGATCGTATGATAGCCACAACCTCTCCACCACTTATTATTAGTCTTGTTGATAATAGCCAGTCAAACAGGTATGAGGTGGTATCTCATTGTATTACCACAGACACCACAGAAAAACAAAGCATCATACTAGAGTACTATGAAAGACTGTATGCCACCAAACTCAATACCCTAGAAGAAATGGATAACTTCTTAGAAATATATAAACCTCCCTAAACTGAATTGAGAATAACTGGAAAATATATATAGATGGATCAACAGTGAGGAAATTGAAACAACCATCAAAACCACTGAAAAAGTAAAAGTCCAGGACAAGATGGCTTTACTAGTGAATTCTACCAAACAGTCAAAGAGATTTAGTATTGATAGTCTCAAACTCTTCCAAAAAATTGAAAAGGCAATATTTTGCCTTCCTAACACATTTTATAAGGCCAATTTAATCCTGATACATAAACTTGGCAAGAATAACATGAAAAAGGAAAATATCTGATGAATACAGATGAAGAAATCACAAACAAAATACTAGCAATCAAATATAAAGTACATTAAAAAATACATCACAATCTAGTGGGGTTCATTACAGGGTCACAAGGATGGTTTAATCTACGCAAATCTATCAATGTAATACACTACACCACATTAACAAAGCATAAAAATATATCAATATATGCAGAAAAAGCATTTGACAACATTCATTTATGATTGAAACACTCAATAAAAAAGACCATATATGACAGACCTTCAGCTAATATCATACTCAATGATGAAAAACTGAAAGCGTTTCCTCTAAGATCAGGAACAAGACAGGGATGTCCACTCTTATCATTGTTAATCAGCATAATACTGGGAAGTCTGGGCCAGAGCCATCAGTCAAGAGGAATAAATTAAAAGGCATTCAAATTGGGAATGAAGAAGTAAAATTGTCACTTTTTGCAGATGACATTATTCTTTATATAGAAAAACCTAAAGACTCCACCCCCAACAAGGATTTTACGATAGGACTAGAGGCCTGATGCATGAAATTCGTGCAAGAGTAGGCCTTCCTTCCCCCGGCTGCCAGCACCAGCTTCCCTCTGGCACCCAGGACCCGGGCTTCCTTCTGGCCACTGGCAGGCACCGGGACCTGGGCTTCCCTCGCAGCCCCAGCTTTGTCCGGAAGGACGTCTGGTCTAATTAGCATATTATGCTTTTATAATAATAGAACAGTGGAGACATTCTAAAAAAATATATTTTTATTGATTTAATAGAGAAAGGGAGAGGGAGAGAGAAACATCAATGGTGAGACAGAAGCATTGATCAGCTGTCTCCTGCACATCCCCCACCGTGGGGATCGACCCCACAACCTGGGCTTGTGCCTTGACCAGGAATTGAACCGTGATCTCCTGGTTCCCAGGTTAATGTTCAACCACTGAGCCATGCTGGCTGGACATAGTGCAGACATTTTTGAAAGTTTGGAGATAGCCTACTTAGAGTTGAAATGGTAAAGGAGAAAGGTAAAGAGAGTAGGGCTGAGGATTGTACTTAAACTAACATTTCATAATTGGAGACATTTAAAAGTTATTCCTCAAATTATATCTTGAAAGTTCTTTTTGCTGAGAAGCCTTTCAGAAAGACATTAAATTATAGTATTTCAAATAGTTGTACCTCAAAAACCCCCACAAAAAACAAGTGTGGCTGGCAAGTAAGGGAAACATATGTATGCAAGTGTTTGTGGATCCTGATGTACAGAAAAAAAACCCCCACACACCTGGAGAATCAGGTAACAATAAGAATGAGTAATTTAATATTGCCTGGGGCTTGTGTGTGCATGCTGGCTTTAGCTTTCAATTTTATGTTTTTAGCTTTCAATTTTAAAACAAAAATCATTTACATAAGCACTGGTATTTAAAAAAAACAAACCCATAAGATCCAACTCATAGTTATAAGCTACTATACCAAAATCTATTTTTTTACACCACTATAACAGTCATTGAGAAGCCTGGACTTAGCTTTTGGTCTTGTTCAGTAACTGGCAGAGATCCTAGGTAAATTATTTTCCTAATAACTGGATATAATTGTCACTTGAAGGCCAGACTTTGCATACCCGGGAAGTATCTGTTTCAGCCATATTCTTGATGTTCTGTAGTGCCTTCCTTCTATCCAGACATTTAAAAACAGTTGGTTAGAGCGTCATCCCGAGGTTACAGTTTCGATCCTCAGTCAGGGCACATACAAGAATCAACCAATGAATGCATAAATAAGTGGAACAGTAAATTGATGTCTATCTCTGTCTCTCTCTCTCTAAAATCAATGAAAAAAAAAATAAGATTAAGAAAATTAAATAAAATCCATCCTATTTTTAAAGAAGACTTCAGAGTATTTCCAAGGAAGTCTGTTTCATGCTGTAACATTGACCGATACTCTATGTATTTTATAGGAATTTTTGATGATCAATGAAATAATGTATTTTGTATACTCAGTTAATTAATAATTACTAACAACAAAGTATATTCATTAAATAAAATTTGGAAAACATAAAGATACAAAATTTACCGTAGTCCCACCAGTCATATGAAAACTATGGTTTCAAATACACATGAACCAGTTTCTTTTTTTCCACGTATATGTTGTATTTGTTTTTAAAACAGCAGAAATCATATTGTATTTACAATTCTCTGTATTTTTGGCTTGGGTTTTTTGGCTTCACTTTATTCTTCAATTCTCTCACACAGTCTGTTTTGAATGGCTAACTGTTACTTCATTAAATACTATAGTGCTCCTTAGTCATTCCTTTTATTTTTTGTTAAACTTATAGTTTCCATTTTCTTCTTTTTTATAAATAATACTATGAAAGACACTTAGGCATGAAGTGTTTTCTTTGTTTAGGAGTATTTCCTTGCTATAGAGCTTTAGCAGTGGAATTAAAGGACCAAAATTCATGAAATGTTAGGCGCCTGGGTAAACAGTATAGAAGTGGTGGTTTTGGTTTGTTTCTTCCCTAGTTGGGAGGAGGTGATTTTTTTTTGTTAATAGGAAGTTGTAGTTTCAACAGAGACTGATCTTCATTTGATTAAGTTCTGAAGCTGCACTCACCCTTGACTGAATGGCATGTTAATTCATGCAATAATTTAATACGACAAAAGGGTTTTCCCCAGTCCCTCATTTGAGCTCTCCATATAGTTAAGTATATATTCTGAGCCACACCCTGTTGCTGTTACCTAACGTTGGGCAATACCAGGTCACCTTTCTTTTTATTTATTTTTTATTTTTTTCCATTCCCCCCCCCCCCGCCCTAGACAGTCCCCTAGCCTCCCCTATCCCCCAGTGTCTTATGTCCATTGGTTATGCTTATATGCATGCATACAAGTCCTTCGGTTGATCGCTTACCCCCCTACCTCCTGCCCCCCAACCCTCCCCGGCCTTCCCGCTACAGTTTGACAATCTGTTTGAGGCAGCTCTGCCTCTGTATCTATTATTGTTCAAAAGTTTATAATGGTCTCTATTATCCATGAATGAGAGATCATGTGGTATTTTTCCTTCATTGACTGGCTTATTTCACTTAGCATAATGCTCTCTCTCCAGTTCCATCCATGCCATTGCAAATGGTAAGACTTCTTTCTTTTTTACAGCAGCATAGTATTCCATCATGTAGATGTACCACAGTGTTCTAATCCGTTCATCTACTGATGGGCACTTAGGCTGTTTCCAGATCTTAGCTATAGTGAATTGTGCTGCTATGAACATAGGGGTGCATATATCCTTTCTGATTGGTGTTTCTGGTTTCTTGGGATATATTCCTAGAAGTGGGATCACAGGGTCAAATGGGAGTTCCATTTTTAGTTTTTTGAGGAAACTCCATACTGTCTTCCATAGTGGCTGCACAAGTCTGCATTCCCAACAGCAGTGCACAAGTGTTCCTTTTTCTCCACATCCTCTCCAGCACTTGTCGTTTGTTGATTTGTTGATGATAGCCAATCTGACAGGTGTGAGATGGTACCTCATTGTTGTTTTGATTTGCATCTCTCGGATGATTAGTGACTTTGAGCATGTTTTCATATGTCTCTTGGCTTTCTGAATGTCCTCTTTTGAAAGGTGTCTATTTAGGTCCTTTGCCAATTTTTTGATTGGATTGTTTATCTTCCTTTTGTTAAGTTGTTTGAGTTCACTATAAATTTTGGAGATTAGGCCCTTATCAGATATGACATTGGCAAATATGTTTTCCCACACAGTGGGTTTTCTCATTGTTTTGTTGATGGTTTCTTTTGCTGTGCAGAAGCTTTTTATTTTGATGTAGTCCCATTTGTTCATTTTTTCTTTAGTTTCAAGTATCCTAGGAGCTGTATCAGTGAAGAAATTGCTTTGGCATATGTCTGAGATTTTGTTGCCTTTGGATTCTTCTAGAATTTTTATGGTTTCCTGTCGTACATTTAAGTCCTTTATCCATTTAGAGTTTATTTTTGTGTATGGTGTAAGTTGGTGGTCTAGTTTCATTTTCTTGCATATATCTGTCCAATTTTCCCAACACCATTTATTGAAGAGACTATCTTGGCTCCATTGTATGTTCTTGCCTCCTTTGTCAAATATTAATTGAGCATATTGGTTCGGGCCAATTTCTGGGCTCTATTCTATTCCATTGATCTATATGTCTGTTCTTGTGCCAGTACCAGGCAGTTTTGAGAACAGTGGCTTTGTAAATACAGCTTGATATCTGGTATTGAGATCCCACCTACTTTGTTCTTTTTCAGGATTGCTGCAGCTATTCGGGGTCTTTTTTTATTCCAGATGAATTTTTGGAGAGTTCGTTCTAGATCTGTGAAGTATGCCATTGGTATTTTAATGGGAAGTGCATTGAATTTATAGATTGCTTTGGGTAGTACAGACATTTTAATGATGTTGATTCTACCAATCCATGAACACGGTATGTTCTTCCATCTGTTTATGTCTTCCTCTATCTCTTTTTTCAACGTCCTGTAGTTTTCTGAGTAGAGGTCTTTTACTTCTTTAGTTAAGTTTATTCCTAGGTAGCTTAGTTTTTTTGGTGCGATGGTAAACGGGATTGTTTTTATAATCTCTCTTTCTGAAAGTTCACTATTGGTGTATAGAAATGCCTCAGATTTCTTGGGGTTAATTTTGTATCCTGCTACATTGCCAAATTCATGTATTAAGTCTAGTAGCTTTTTGATGGAATCTCTAGGGTTTTGTATGTATAATATCATGTCATCTGCAAATAAGGACAGTTTTACTTCCTCTTTTCCAATTTGGATGCCTTTTATTTCTTCTTCTTGCCTAATTGCAATGGTTAACACTTCCAGTACTATGTTGAACAGGAGTGGTGAGAGGGGGCATCCCTGTCTTGTTCCTGTTCTTAGGGGAAATGGTGTTAGTTTTTGTCCATTGAGTATGATGCTGGCTGTGGGCCTGTCATATATGGCTTTTATTATGTTGAGGTATGGTCCTTCTACTCCCGCCTTACTGAGAGTTTTTATCAAAAATGGGTTTTGGATTTTGTCAAATGCTTTTTCTGCAATTGATATGACCATGTGGTTTTTTTCTTTCAATTTGTTTATGTGATGTATAACGTTTATTGATTTGCGGATATTGTACCATCCTTGCATCCCTGGGATAAATCCTACTTGGTCATGGTGTATGATCTTTCTGATGTACTGCTGGATCCGATTTGCTAAGATTTTGTTGAGGATTTTGGCATCTGTGTTCATGAGGGATATTGGCCTGTAATTCTCTTTCATTGTGTTGTCTTTACCTGGTTTTGGTATTAGGGTGATGCTGGCTTCATAGAATGAGCTTGGAAGTGTTTCTTCCTCTTGAATTTTTTGTAGTAGTCTGAGGAGGATAGGTTTTAGTTCTTCCTTGAATGTTTGGTAAAACTCCCCTGTGAAGCCGTCTGGTCCTGGGCTTTTGTTTGATGGAAGCTTTTTGATGACTGCTTCAATTTCTTCCATAGTTATCAGCCTGTTGAGGTTTTTAGATTCTTCCTGATTGAGTTTTGGAATGTTGTATTTTTCTAGGAATTTGTCCATTTCCTCCAGGTTGTCTAGTTTGTTGGAGTAGAGCTGTCCATAGTATTTTTTAACAATCATTTGTATTTCTGTGGAGTCTGTTGTTATTTCGCCTCTATCGTTTCTGATTTTGTTTATTTGGGTCCTCTCTCTTTGTTTCTTGGTGAGTCTGGCTAGAGGTTTGTCAATCTTGTTTATCCTTTCAAAGAACCAGCTCTTGGTTTCATTGATTTTCTGTATTGTTTTTTTGGTTTCTATGTCATTTATTTCTGCTCTAATCTTTATTATCACCTTCCTTCTGCTCACTCTGGGGTTTTCTTGTTGCTCTCTTTCTAATTCTTTGAGTTGTAGAGTTAGATGATTTACTACCATTTTTTCATGTTTTTTGAGATAGGCCTGTAGAGCTATAAACTTCCCTCTCAGGACTGCTTTCATTGTGTCCCATAGGTTTTGGATTGTTGTGTTTTCATTGTCATTTGTTTCCAGGATGTTTTAAATTTCTTCTTTGATCTCATTGGTAACCCAATCAATATTTAATAGCATGCTATTCAGCTTCCAGGTGTTTGAGTATTTTGGGTTGTTTTTATTGTAGTTTATTTCTAATATTATGCCATCGTGGTCTGCAAAGATGCTTTTTATGATTTCAATCTTCTTGAATTTGGGGATACTTTGCATGTGACCCAATATGTGGTCTATTTTTGAAGATGTCCCATGAGCACTTGAGAAGAACGTATATTCCGTGGCTTTGGGGTGAAGTGTTCTGAAGATGTCTATTAAGTCCATCTGATTAGTGAGTCATTTAGGATTGCTGTATCTTTGCTGATTGTTTGTCTATAGGACTTATCCAGTGCTGTCAATGGTGTATTAAAGTCCCCTACTATGATTGTATTGTTGTCGATCTCTCCTTTGATATCTTTCAGGAGTTTTTTTATGAATTTGGGTGCTCCTGCATTGGGTGCATATATGTTTACCAGGGTTATATCTTCTTGTTGTATTGATCCCTTTAGTATTATGAAGTGGCCTTCCTTATCTCTTGTTATGGCCTTCACTTTGAGGTCTATTTTGTCCGATATAAGTATTGCTACCCCAGCTTTCTTTTCCTTTCCATTTGCCTGAAAGATATTTTTCCATCCTTTCACTTTCAGTCTGTGTGAGTCCCTTCTAATGAGGTGGGTTTCTTGTAGACAGCAGATGTATGGGTCATGTGTTTTTATCCATTCAGCCACTCGATGTCTTTTGTTTGGAGCATTTAGTCCGTTTACGTTTAAAGTTATTATTGAAAGGTACTTGTTTGTAGCCATTTCTTTTTTTGTGTGGCTGTTTTCTTTCTGAGCTTTTTATTTCTTCTTTTTATACCAGACTCTTTAGCATTCCTTGCTTTGCTGGCTTGGTGGTGATAAACTCCCTTAGCCTTTTTTTTGTCTGTGAAGCTTCTTATTTCCCCTTCAAGTTTGAATGATAGCCTCTTGGATTCAGTCCTTTGCTTTGCATCACTTTGTAAATTTCCGTCCATTCTTTTCTGGCCTGATGTGTTTCTGTTGAGAAATCATTTGATAATCTAATGGGAGATCCCTTGTATGTGATTTCCGTCTCTCTCTTGCAGCCTGTAAGATTTTCTCTTTGTCCTGAACATTTGCCATGGTAATTATGATGTGTCTTGGTGTGGGTCTTTTCGGGTTCACCTTGTTTGGGACTCTCTGGGCTTGTGTGACTTTTTTCTTCCCCACCTCAGGGAAGTTTTCTGATATTATTTCTTCGAATAGGTTTTCTAATAATCCTTGTTCATCTTTCTGTTGTTCTGGTACCCCTATTATTCGTATGTTGTTTCATTTCATGTTGTCCCAAAGCTCCCTTAGGCTCTCCTCCTGTCTTTTAATTTTTTTCTCCAATTGCAGTACATTTTGGGTGTGTTTTGCTTCCTAGTCTTCTAATTCACTAATTCGGGCCTCCGCTTCTCCTAGTCTACTGTTGACACTTTCAATGGTGTTTTTTATTGCAGCTATATCACTCTTCATTTTTTCTTGGGTCTTACTTAAGTTGTTGATTTTTTCATCTGTTTCTTCTAGCTTCTTCCATATGTTATTGATTTTTTCATCTGTTTCTTCTTGCTTCTTGCAGAGGTTGTCGATTTTTTCCTCCATCCGGTTTATGCACTCTAGGACCCTTATTCTGAATTCTTTTTCTGTCATGTTGCATGCTTCTGTATTACTTAGCTGCTTTTCTGGAGAGTCCTCCTTCTCTGTCCTTTGGGGGTTTCTTTGTCTACCCATGTTTGATCTCACTGACATATCTAGACGTTGAGTCGTTCAGTGGCTGCTCCCTGGGTGGCAGTGACTCCTTGGTCTGTGGTTGCTCTTCGGGCGATTGCGGTAGCAGCTGCTCTTCAGTTGGCAGCAGCTCCTCTGGTGGGTGCTGTTCACAGCTGTGGTGGCTCTTCTGGCTGGTGGGGGGCGGTTTCACGTACAGCTGCTGTTCCTTAGCAGAGGGTGTGGTGCTCAGGAGGCTGCTGTTGCTTGGATCTGTTGGTAAATTAATGCTGAATGAATGGAGTCTGAAGATCCCAGAAACTTGGCACTCCTGGGCTAGTTGGTATTAGCCTCCCCTGCCATCATAAAACCTGTAGCACTTGCAAGTGGTAATGTCTGGGTTCTATGATGAATCCACAGGGAAGAGAGTTCTCAGCCATATTAAAAATGTGGGACTCATTTTTTGGAACTGAGTCAGAGGATGGTAATGACCTCGAGACCACTAGGTAGAGAGCTCCGCCCCAGTGAACTCAGGTCACCTTTCTTTTTATTTATTTTTTATTTTTTTTCTATCCATAATATGTACACCTTTCTTTTTAAATGTATACAAACTTTCGTAAGCAAACTGCAGACAAGTTAAGGTTTGCTTTGCTACAAACTGGATTTTGACATGTTGCTCATTTAATACAGTCATCTTTTATTAAAAAAGTGTAGACATTGGCAAAAGACCTGAATAGATACTTCTCCAAAGAGGACATACATATGACCAAAAGACATATGAAAAGGTGCTCAATGACATTAATCATTAGAGAGATGCAAATTGAAAGCACAATGAGATATCACCTCACACCTGTCAGAATGGATATTATCAAGATATCAATAAACAACAAGTGTTGGCGAGGATGTGGAGAAAAGAGAACCCTGAGGATGTGGAGAAAAGGGAACCCTCATGCACTGTTGGGGGGAATGCAGACTGGTGCAGCCACTATGGAAAGCAGTATATAGAGTTACCTCAAAAAATTAAAAAATGGAACTTTCTTATAACCCAGTGCTTCCACTTCTGGAATCTATCCAAAAGCCCAAAACACTAATTTGAAAGAATATATGCACCCGTATGTTCATTGCAGCATTATTTACAATAGCCAAGATGTGGAGCAGCCAAAATGCCCATCAGCGGATGAGTGGATGAAAACGGTGGTACATTTACACAGTGGAATACTACTCGGCCATAAAGAAAGAAGGAAATCGTACCCTTTGAAATAGCATGGATAGACCTGAAGAACATTATGCTTAGTGAAATAAGCCCATCCGGGAACTTGACAAGTACCATATTATTTCACTTGTATGTGGAATGAACAATATAAACTAACAAAACAAATAGACTCATAGAGAGAACAGACTGATAGCTTTCAGAGGGGAGGGTGGTTGAGAGCTGGTAAAAAAAGTGAAGGGATTAAGCAAAAAAGAGCAATGTGAATAGGATTTCTGTCTTTTTTTCAAAACCCTATTTGAGGACATGTTTAGTTTTTTCAGTTTTCTAACACAGCATTCTTGAGTGTGAATCAAGTGCAAGAAATGTTTCTATTTAGATGAATTTACTATTTGCATGTTTTTTAAAAATTAAGTCAGTAAAAACAACAATAATGTTTTAGAATTTACAAAATGCTTTCATATTACCTAATTTGACATAATCCTATGATATTAAATACAATTACTTCCATTTTACAGATAAGGAAGTAGGTATACAAAATGTGTGGCAATGAGGAAGAAGGGGCAAGAAACTGGAACTGAGACAGTTTGCCTACAAATCCTTCAAATTCTTTCTATGTTATACCAGTATGCCTCTCAAAGCACTACCATTTCCCTTTTTTTTTTATCTTAGCCTCCCCAAATTCAGAGCTAAAAGTCAGTTTTAATATTGAATATCAATATAGATATGTCCATAAAGAAGACTGGAACAATGATATCGATTATTAGTAGTATTAGTAGATATAAGTGAATTTAAGTTTACATACACCATTCTCTATACTTTGGTATAAGTTTGAAATTATACAGAATTAAGTTTAATAATGTACTTGTTCCATACAGTTAGCAAAGTCCTACCACATACATGGTCACAATGGAGTTTCATGAAAATCCTGTGGTGTATGTGAAATTATCTCTATTTTGCAGATGAGGAAGTTGAGGCTAATAGAGATGCAATGATTTTTCCAAACTATAATGCTAGTAGTTGTGGAACTATCTTTCAAACTCAAGTTTCATAGTGAATCAGTTACTGTAATCCACTATGAGTTTTTAATAAAATGGTGAGGCTTTCTCTGACTTACACTTAAGCTTTCTGAAATTGGTCTAACAGGTCATTGATACCGTCTCTCAAAATGAACTTCAATGTAATGTCAGTAGCATAATATGGCGAGGGACCTCACATGCATTGCTTATTAATATTACACATGGATGTGATAAAAATGACAAGGATAACTTGTCATTATCACAAATTTTTCATTTTTAAACTTAATTCTGGATAAGTTCAAACTTATACCAAAGTATAGAGAATGGTGTATGTAAACTGCTATATTACTCATCACCCACTTTCATCAATTATCAACTCATGTGACTTAAATTCACTTATACCCCCACCCCCAACTGCTTTGGCTCAGTGGATAGAGCGTCCGCCTGTGGACTGGAGGGTTCTAGGTTCAATTCCGGTCAAGGGCACATGCCTGAGTTACGGGCTCGATCCCCAGTAGATGGCACGCAGGAGGCAGCCTATCAATGATTCTCTCTCATCACTGATGTTTCTATCTCTTTCTCCCTTTCCCTTCCTCTCTGAAATCAACAAAAATATATTTTAAAAAAAGCAACAACAACAACCTCATATAGTATGCTTTTCTCTTGGAATTTAAGATCTTATAAGAAACAGTAATAGAAAGTGTTTTACCTGTCCTATGCAGTCTTCTCTTATTTCTCCTTCTAAAGTAAAAGATCACAAGATTAATTATCTTAAAACCTAATAAAGGACCTTAACAAAAATTTTTAACAGAATCTTTTAAAATCCTCAATAAGCAGAGAAATATTTAAAACAATCATAATGTAAACACATTAAAATACTAAAAACTCAGAGAAAGCAATAACCAAACTTCAAAATAGTAATAAAGTAACAATTATTCTACATACATGTTATGGCCAATATCTACACTGAAATCAAATGAATAGACTATGGCTACGTTGTGCCTTTTCTCATTAAAATGGTGCCTTAAAACTTGCATAGCAAGTAAGTTTCATCTACGTGCCAATTCTGGTTGATTAGTGGTGGTTATCCAGGGAACTGTGGAACTGTGTTGAGAAGTTTTATGAGGATTTATTATTTATTTCCACTTTGCTTAATGGAAAAGAATACTGTATTTGATTAATGGCAATCTGCTCTCAAAGCAGTGATATACCTGCTGGCCCTGGCTTAGGACATCAAAATGATGCTTTTGAAAGAGACTTTATGTCATTAGGCTAAGAGAAAAGAACTGTCATTACGGCCACGATCTAATGTCTCACTATTGATGGGTATCAGGCAGACATCAATGTACATATTCTCATTCTTGAAACCAGTAACTGCTGGCATTTATAAGTCCCAATACAGTACTTAGTGCATGCATGCATGTACCACCCATCTGGCACTATGCTGATGTTAACTTTCAAGTTTTCTGAAGCTTATCAGCAGCATTTTATTCCTCCTTGTAATCCTGTCACCAAGAAGTGCCTTGATGATGATGACATTTCTGTAATAGTGTGTGTGTTTTCTGTCTGTCTGTGTTCTCTTTTAACTGACTAGCTTCTTTACATGATTTTTTTTTTAATTCTTTGTCAAGCAGTTCATGGATCTCTTTCTTTGGGGTCGCTTACTAGAACTCTATTAATTTCCTTTGATACTGTTGTATTTGCCTACATTTTTGTGATCCTTATAGTCTTGCATTGGTGCCTGTGAATTTGAAGGAGCAAGAACCTCTTCTGTTCTTTACAGATTATTTTTGGCAGATGAAGACCTACTCCTGCCAGGTAACCAGATAGACAGGCTTGCCTCCAGGATGACAGCTGAGCAGGGCCAGGGCCAGGCCATGCGGCTGCTTCCAGTTTCACAGTCACATCCTTCGTGGGCTGGCCTGTTACTTGTGCCGGTGTATCTCGCACCAGGTCCCCAGGTGATTGGGGCTACTTCTGGGTCCATGTTGGCAGGCTTATTACTTGGGGTGCAGATCAGCATGTCTCTCCCCAGGTCCCTCGAGAAGACTACTTCTGAGATTGAGCAATTGGAGCTGGCCATAGGGTTGCTTCCAGGTCCACAGTTGGGTCTGCAGACAGTGGACCTGTTATTGGGGTCAGACATGATGTGGTTCCTGCCTGCTCCATGGGGCTGGTAGTATGACCATGAGTGAGTGGGGCTGGAGCTATGATCCCAGGGGGATAGAGCTGTTTCTGGGCCTGCAGTCAGGTTTGTATTCTTCAGGCCTGCTACCAGGGTGTGGGTGCACCTCGTCAAAGTGTTTTTCCTTGGTCTTGGGCTCCACTAGGCTTTGCAACTTCCTATTTGGATTTTGAAGCTCTTGGATTGGCCCTTTTGTTCATGGATGGTTGCCAATTTAGTATTTCTGTCGGGGAGTGAGGGGTCTCATATTCTGTTATGTTGCTAGTAACCATGAACTTTCCATTTCAACTTTAGTGCTGGCCTTGTTGAATATAATGAACTCTACACTTTTCTTAAAATTCAAGGGAGAACAAACTTAGAGGGAAAATACCATTTTTTTCCTACTGAGAATCCCATATCTTTAAACCATTAATACAAAAAAAAAATCGCTTTAAATTGTTTATTCAAGTGCCCATCCTTTATGAGAATCATTCCATTGAAATTGTGCCTTCATAGGTGAAAACAGTGTTGGAGTGACAGTATTTTGAGTCAGAGATGGGACCATATGTGGAACAGGCTTTGTGACATACAGTTAGTAGACCTGTTTGTGTGTGTGTGTGTGTGTGTGTGTGTGGAGCGGGGGCGGTGGGGGGAGCGGGCGGAGAGAAACGTTAGTGCTGCTACATGCTTGTCACTATGTAGCACTGCTTTAAAAATTCTTCTCTCTCTCCTATCCACTTCCCGCAGATGCTGAAGTTGCTCTCATGGATTGCCTTCCCTGGCCTATCCAGAAGGAAAGGCTAGGCATGTGAAGACAGGAAGCCACAGAGAAGGACGAGAGAGGCATGTGGTGTTTGTATTGCCATCACATGCCCCTCTTGTCCTTCTCTGTGAGTTCCTTTCTTCTAGATTTTGCATTCCAACATCTCAAAGATATAGTCCAGCAGAACTGGCCCGTTATCAGAGGGAAAGGTAAGGAAATGAGTAGGCCAAGCTTAGAGTCATCTTTAGGGGACAGTGAAAACTTTAAAAGAGTAACTACCTTTGTCCCTTCACAGCCCGTCGTCTGTGTGTTACTTGTGCCTCCATTTTCATAATATCTCATGCGATTGCTTTTGCATGTTGCAGTTGTACTTTGCAGGCCACCAACTCAGCTGGACTGGAGGTGATTACTGTGTTACTTATTTTTTTTTTTTTGGTACCAGTTTTAGGGAGTATATTACATGAATGCCTTATGTTATTGTACTATGTACATTTCTTTCTTATTGAATTGGGCAAAAATCACGCCACTTTTCTCAGTGGCCCTCAGAGCCTGGTTTCTCAAAGTGTAATCTCCAGGCCAGCAGCATCTACATCACTCGAGAGCTTGTAGAAATTCAGAATTATAGGTCCCCCCCAACCTACAGAATGAGAATTAATATCATAATAAGATCCTCACATTTATTTGTATATTCACTAAAATTAAGTTTTTGTTATAAGCAGGTATTTTGCATGATACCAACCAAGTCCCCGTCTTATAGCAACCCAACTACAAATGCCCAGGCCTTTCTTATTTTCACTCATTTACTGAATGCGCTCGCCAGGTATCATCCGTTTATCTCTTACTTTTGAACGCTTTGGGTACCGTGGGTGCCATTACCTTTCTTAAAACAGGCCTTACCCATCAAAGATTCAGCACAGGCGTCTTTTTCAAGTTCATTCCTTCTGTCAAATACTTGTCTGTTGTGTAAGTTTTTTTTTTTTTTAATTGGGTCAAGGATAAAAAAGAAAATTATATAGTTAAATATGTTATAGATGTTTAAATATTGAATATTTTCAAACTTCAGAAGTTCTAAAAAATATAATTGAAAATTTCCTTGGAACCTTTCAACAATGTAATAATTTAAATACCATAATGTTAAAAACACTGAAAACTGATTTTAATTTTCCCACCACTAAGTATTTCATAGGACATTTTGAAGAGTATTAAATCCAACTTTAATATACAAATAAAATATTTTATACATAATTTTCAAGAATGTCATATAATTTGAATCACACATAATGTATGTGACTAGCTTCTGTCACTCAGTATAATGCCCTTATATTCATCCAAGATGTTACATGTATCAATAGTTTGTTACATTTTATTGCCGAGTAGTACCAATTTGTTTATTCACCTATTGAAGGATATTTATTTCCCCAGGTTTTGGCAATTATGAGTAAAATGGCTATAAACATGCATGTACAGGTTTTTATGTGACATGAATATTTGCCCTACAGAAATGAAAACTCAAGAATAGCATTGTTTCTCTTTTTCTTGACATAGAAAGGTATGGGAACCTAGATTTAAAAATAACTGCAGGAGCCCTGGCCGTGTGTCTCAGTAGATTGAGCGTTGTCCTGTGCACCAAAGGGTCGCCAGTTCAATTCCTGGTCAGGGCACATACCCAGACTGTGGCTTCCATTCCCCAGTTGGGATGTATATGGCAGCAACTGATCAGTGTTTCTCTCTCACATCAATGTTTCTCTCTCTCTCCCTCTCCCTTCTTTTTTCTCTAAAATCAATAAAACAAAAACCCCTCACAAAATACTTAATTCTTAAAACAAACAAACAAACAAACAAACAAACTGCAGGAGATCACATCTGAGAATATGCTTTCGGGGGTGGGGGGTGGGGAAACCCTTGAAGTGAATCTTTTAAAAATGGAATTGAAAGTCATAGTAAGTAATGACAATTTGACTAAAAGTAAAAGGTAAAAACATATAGATAAGCTTTTTTTTATCTTATATAAACTGAGTTATAATTTCAATTCTGCATGAATTCTGAGAAGACACAAAGAGTAACTCAGATTGATTAGACAGGTGAGAAGAGGTGCTAGTGCAAAAAAGAACAGCCAACCAGACTGTCTAAGGGCATGAGGTATATGGCATCTTTGACTTGACAACAGACATTATAAAAGGGGGTGACTTTTTTCAATAAGTATTTAAGGATTTTATTTTTAAGGCTTCTATTAATACTGCACTAATAAACTAATTTTCTTTTATAATTCTTTTAATTTTATTATCCTTGTGGTTTTTGAATGAGATCTACACACAGTTACCCATTTTATTGACTTCATGAAACAGTCTTTTTTTAAAAAAATACATTTGTATTGATTTTAGAGAGAGAAAGGGAGATGGAGAGAGAGAGAGAGAAACATCTGTGAGAAACACTGATTGGATGGGGACTACTGGGGGTCTAACCCACAACCCAGGCAAGTGCCCTGACGGGGAACTGAACCAGTGACTTCCTGGTGCATGGGCTGATGCTCAACCACTGGGCCACACCAGCTGGGCCATGAAACAAGTTTTATGTTTTGTGCAAAATGTTCAGTTGTTTCGAAATATGTCTGCGTTATAGGTTGGTTGTTTACATAGCTGACAATCAGTGAGGCACTGATGAACTAACAATCAATAGGTGAAGAGAAATGCTAGTCTTCACTGGGGAGTAATGGACTAAGTTTACAAGTAGTTCATTCTTTTTTAAAAAATCTTTATTGTTGAAAGTATTAAAGATATGGCCTTCTTTTCCCGGCTGATGCCTTCTAGCCTGCACCCGCCCCACCCCAGGCCTTCACCACACTATTGTCTGTGTCCATGGGTTATGCATATATACATATGAGTTCTTTGACTAATCTCTTCTCATCCACCCAACCATCCACCCCTGCCTTCCCTCTGAGATTCAACATTCGCTTAGCATAATACTCTCCAGGTAAAATATTTCACATGATGAGGACTTTAACCACAGTTTTAGATAATAAGTAAGGATGTTCTATAGTTGAAATTTTGTATTTTCAATGCAAAGTTATGAAGTTTGAATCAAGCTCTGAGTTTTGTGGAAGAAAAATACTATGCAAATAGTACATATCACATGAATTCCACTAACAAAGGATTAAGGTTTCAAAATATATAACATTAACAAGGCTTTGTACATGAAATTATACTTTCATTTGGCTTAGTTAATAAAGAGAATACATTCCAAACCCAAACACTGCCACTTAGAATGTATAGATTTTCGAGTTTTGGGAGAGCTATGAATCTGTAAAGCAGTTCATTTCCCCAGAGCTTTTCTTGAGACACATTAAAGCAGCGGTTCTCAACCTGAGGGTCGCGACCATCGGAAAGCACATATAGCATATCAGATATTTACATTACGATTCATAACAGTAGAAAAATTACAGTTATGAAGTAGCAACGAAAATAATTTTATGGTTGGGGGTCACCACAACATGAGGAACTGTATTAAAGGGTCGCGGCATTAGGAAGGTTGAGAACCACTGCAGAAACAGGGAAATGTAACTTCTCTTCACAATAAGATTTACTTAGTGGGCCAGAAAGCAAAAATAAGAAAATTCATAGGAGACCAGATTAGGCGGAGAGGAAATGGAAATCCTCTTTTTGTTTTTCAGCTCCCATTTGCTTTCTCACATGGTCTTGATCAGCTTTCTTGAACATAGCCAGAGGTTCAGTGAGAACCTGTAAACATCTCCAGGCTGTCAAATTGCCGATACTCTTTAATTTTTTGGTTTAAAAGAGCTTAAGATGGTCTATCTTCTTTGGAAGTATGTTTAAGATTGGCTAGTTTTTTAGTCAGATACTGAGACTTAGAAAAAGATGTCTCTACTTAGTTTCTAGTTTTACAGGCAGCAAATCATAACACACCTACGTGGGAATAATATGAACTTAACCAGTTCTAGAAACCTTCCGTACATTCCACATTTATTTCAGTTTAAGATGCAGAACTGAACTTCCTAGACATATGCCAGACGTGTTCCTCTTATGCCAGGTTAACAAGAATTGCGAGGCCGAGAGGAACACACAAGGTCAGCTGCGGCTGAGCCGGAAGAGGCAGCAAGCTTCCCGTTTCCAGTTGGCAGGGGCAGTTGTATGGAGCCCGTCTTCATGAATTATAGTCTGTCAATTTTTTTTTTCGGGTAAATCTGCTAGGCATTCTGTTGACATCTTTATGTAAATACTGAAAAATTTCATCCATTACATTTATAGGCACACATCAGGATTCTAAATAGAAGGATATTTTTATTCTAAGTGAAAAAAAAGTGGCTTAGATGTGAATCAAATAATATTAAGCCAAAATTTAGTAACTTTTAGCAGTTAAGTATTTTTACCTTAGTCCTAGGATCAATGCTGTTTTCACACTGAATGGTGGTGTTTTTTTTCCTTCTAAAGTGATTTTTGAGTTGTGTAATCTTTTTATTTTCATTTACTAGAGACCTGTTGCACGAAGAGATTCGTGCACTAGGCCTTCCCTTCCCTTGGCTGCTGGCACCGGTCTGCCTGTGGCACCCGGGACCCAGGCCTTCGCTCTGGCTGGGCTCTGGCCAGAGTTGGCCCGGGGCCATCAGGTTTGGCTCTGCGGCTTGGAGCCTACATATGCAAATTAACCACCATCTTTTTTGGGTTAATTTGCATACTCTCCTGCTTGGCTGGTTAGCATAGCAAAGGTACAGTCAATTTACATGTTGGTCTATTATTAGGTAAGATTTATTTATAATCTAAATTTTTATTGATTTCAGAGAGGAAGGGAGAGGGAGAGAGAGATGGAAACATCAATGATGAGAGAGAATCATTGATCAGCTGCCTCCTGCACGCCTCCTACTGGGGATTGAGCCCACAACCCAGGCTTGACTGGAATCGAACCCAGGACCCTTCAGTCCGCAGGCTGATGCTCTATCCACTGAGCCAAACCAGCTAGGGCTCTGTAATATTTTTAAATGACTAGGTCAAAAATATGAAAACCAACCATTTAAATAGTGGTAATCTTAGCCACAGAGAAAATATGAAAACAAATGATTTGAATAATAAAATTAGTGACAGAAAGTATAAGGTCTTAGTTAATTCACAAATGGTGACTTAAAAAAAGAAACCCTACTTCATGTATACCGTAGGTGTTGTAATTGCTTTAAATTTGGAAGTGCCTGATTCTTTATATATCTAAAATGTCTACACACTAAGTATCAGCAGTATGTTCTTTTTTTTAATTATTAAGGTATTACATATGTGTCCTTATCCTCCCTTGTGCCCTCCCCCCCCGCCCCCTTCCGCTCATGCCCTCACCCCCCCCCCCCCGTGTCTGTGTCCATTGGTTAGGCTTATATGCATGCATACAAGTCCTTTGGTTGATCTCTCCCCCTTACCCCCACCCTCCCCTACCTTCCCTCTGAAGTTTGATGGTCTGATCGATACTTCTCTGTCTCTGGATCTGTTTTTGTTTATCAGTTTATGTTGTTCATTATATTCCACAAATGAGATCATGTGATATGTACCTTTCTCTGACTGACTTATTCCGCTTAGCATAATGCTCTCCAGGTCCATCCATGCTGTTGCAAATGGAATACTACGTTGCTGTAACAAGGAAGGAACTCAGCTATATATTCTTATAGCCTATATATTCTTATAAAATAAAAATTTATTTATTAAATAAATGTTTATGAAGCTTCTGTTACATACTTGGCACTTTTCTAAGTCCTGGAGGTCACAGCAGTGAATAATAAAAACAGAAAAGGTAAACATTTAACCCTCATTTGGTTTATATTCTAGAAAGTTTGTTTATAAACTTAAGTGCAGTACAATCTATTCAAAACCAGTTTTCAGTTGTTTTCTGCATGATATTTAGTTTAAATGAATATAGTTTACTGTATTATGGGCTACCCAGAAACTAAAATGTCACTCTGTGACTTGTAAGCATATGAAGAATGTAAACAGTCATTGGGAAGGATTTAAACTTAAGAGAACATTTTATAGAGTAGGCTGATAGTTTATGGTTCATTCATTCATTTCTGGATGGAATATTTGTTGAATGCTCACTATGGTTGGTACTGGGTTGGATGATGTGGATATAAAAGCGAGCAAAAGCAGACACACCCTTAAGTACATTAACTTATGTATTGAAAATAGCTGCTTTGTGCTACACCAGAGCTGAGTAATTGTATAAGGCTCACAAGCCCAAAATATTTACTCTTCTAGATATTTGGGAAAGTTTCTCAACCTCCACTCTGCTCATTAGTTTCTCCTTTTATCTTTATTATTTCCTTCCTTTGGACTAACTTTGGTTTAGTTTCTTGTTATTTTTTAGAATTACTGAATTAGAATTAGTTCATTTATTTTATTTTATTTATTTATTTTTAATATATTTTATTGATTTTTCACAGAGAGGAAGGGAGAGAGATAGAGAGCCAGAAACATCGATGAGAGAGAAACATCGATCAGCTGCCCTCTGCACATCCCCCACCGGGGATGTGCCCGCAACCCAGGCACATGCCCCTGACCGGAATCGAACCTGGGACCCTTCAGTCCGCAGGCCAATGCTCTATCCACTGAGCCAAACCGGTCTTGGCTCATTTATTTTATTATATTTTTTGATAAAAGTATTTAGTGTGATCACTTTTACTCTGATCATTACTTTGAATGTGTCCCATAGATCTTATATATAGTGTTTTTATTAGAATTATTTTTTAGAAGTTTTATGTTACAGTTTTCTCATTCACCCAAGAGTTGTTTACTCGAAGGTTTTAAAACTTCTAGGAAGAAGGTCATTTTGTTTCTTGTTAAACATTTCTAGTTGTACTGCTTTGTGATCAGAGAGCTTGAAATAGTTCTTTCTTAAGAAACTTAGTGGCGGCCAAAACCGGTTTGGCTCAGTGGATAGAGCGTCGGCCTGCGGACTGGAAGGTCCCAGGTTCGATTCCGGTCAAGGGCATGTACCTTGGTTGTGGGCACATCCCTGGTAGGAGATGTGCAGGAGGCAGCTGATCGATGTTTCTCTCTCATCGATGTTTCTAACTCTCTATCTCTCTCCCTCCCTCTCTGTAAAAAATCAATAAAATATATTTAAAAAAAAAAAAAAAGAAACTTAGTGACGCCCTAACCGGTTTGGCTCGGTGGATAGAGTGTCAGCCTGTGGACTGAAGGGTCCCAGGTTCGATTCCGGTGAAGGGCATGTACCTTGGCTGCGGGCACATCCCCAGTAGGGGGTGTGCAGGAGGCAGCTGATCAATGTTTCTCGCTCATCAATGTTTCTAACTCTCTATCCTTCTCCCTTCCTCTCTGTAAAAAATCAATAAAATATATTTTAAAAAAAGAAACGTAGTGCCATCTTTGTGGCAACTGACATACGATCACTTTTGGTGAGTATTACACAGGTTTTTTAGAAGAAAATTTATTTGCCATTATCACAATTTGTAATAAGAATAATGAGTTAAAGACTTTGATTATTAGTGTGTATCTGTCTTCTTGCATTTCCTATAGATTTTCCTTCATAGAGGTGGTTTCTGTGTTACTTGCTGCATACATATGTGTAAACATTATAGTTTAGTTATGAAACTTGGATGACCACATATTTAATGCTTTGGAGCTTGAATTCTATTCTCTCTGCAACCAAGATTGCCATGGTTGGTTTCTAATTTTCATTTGTCTGGAATATCTTTTCCCCATCTCTTTATTTTTATCTTTTCTGAATCAATTAATTTTAGATGTATCTCTTATATACAGTACATAGCTGGATCTTGGTTTGTGAGCAAATTAAAAATCTTGTAATAAATGTAAGTTCATTTATTCTAATTTTATGACTGATATTCTTTTATAAAAAGGCTTTTAATTGATTTCAGAGAGAGGAAGGGGGAGAGAGAGAGAAACATCAATGACTTGAGAGAATCATTGATTGGCTGCCTCCTGCATGCCCCCTACTGGAGATTGAGTCCAAAACCCAGGCATGTGCTCTGATGGGGAATAGAACAGTGACCTCCTGGTTCATGGGTCAATGTTCAACCACTGAGCTACACCAGCCAGGCATATGACTGATATTCTTGGTCCCAAGTCTGTCTGAATATTTATAATTATGTGCATTTGATTATATTTGCTTGTTTCTTTATGAAGCTGTGTATGTGTTTTCTTTGTTCTTTTTTTATTTTTAGAAGTGGTACTTAGAAAGGTTTGTAGTTTTGTTTTAGTGGTTACCTTTGTCCTAATCTCTTTTCTAATGCTCTTTGTCCCTTAACTTTTTATCAGGTGATTTGCTTATTGGCATTTTTAACTCCCACTGGCATACAACAATTGGTGAGCTTATTCTGCTTTTCTCTGTCACTCTCTGTACTCTCATTTTTCAGCTGTATCATTTGTACTTAATCACAACATATAATATCTGTACACAAGTCTTCCATACTGATTCACTGTTTATATGTATTGAAATGTTCACAATCAGTCCTTTGCTGTTTTTTTTCTGAGTCATGTCATGGTTGGGTGAAGTACATTCCTCTAGTACATTCCTCAAGAAGGTTTATGAAAACTGTTTTCCTTTAGCCTTTGTACTCGGAGCTGGTTCACACTTGGTTTGAGTTTTTAAAAATTGCAGCTCCACTTTTGCCTTGCCTTGTATTTTATTTTTGAAAAGGTTAATGCTAGTTTAATTCTTCTGCTTTTGTAAGTTACTTGATCTTTTACAAGGAAGCCTTGAAGATGTTTAAAATTAATCAGTGGAATCTAAGAACTTCGTTAGGATATGTCTTAGAACCAATTATTCTAATATAAATTTTCTCAGGTACCTGTATGATCTTTATTTTTCCTTTTTTAATGGTTACAAAATAACATTTTTATTTTTTAATCACATTAATTGGGTGGCATTGGTTAATAAAATTATATAGGTTTCAAGTGTAGAATTCTGTGATAGATTATATGTATATTGCATTGTGTGCCTATCACCCCAGATCAGGTCTTCTTCCATCACCGTATATTTGAGCCCCTTATCTCTTTATTAACACCCCCACCCCCTTCCCTCTAGTAACCACCATACTGTTATCTGTGTGTATGAATTTTTGTTTGTTTTTCTTATTTGTTTACTTATTGCTTTGTTTTATATCTCACATGAGTGAAATAATATGGTTCTTAACTTTTCCTGTCTGTCTGACTTTGCTTAGCATATTTTCAAGATCCATCCACGTTGTCACAAATGGCAGTGTGTAAATCAAATCAACACTAATAAAAGAGAAAAATGGTAATTGGCGTACGAGCTACCCTTTTCATTGGCTAATCAGGGCTATATGCAAATTAACTGCCAACTAAGATTGGCAGTTAACTGCCAACAAGATGGCGGTTAATTTGCATATGTAGGCACAATGCAGGGAGGTGAAAGGGAAAGCAGGAAGAAGCCCCCTGCCACTGACAGTGATCGGAAACCCAGGGGGGAGCTAAGAGCTGGGGGGCAGGGCAAAGGCGGCCCTGGGGCCGCCTTTGCCCTGCCCCCCAGCCATGATCGGAGAATCAGGTGCCTTTTCCGCCCTGGCCAGTGATAGCAGGAAGTAGGGGTGGAGCCAGTGATGGGAGCTGGGCACGGTCGAAGCTGGCAGTCCCAGGAGCTAGGGGTCCCTTGCCTGGGCCTAAAGCGAAGCCCACGATCGTGGGGCCGCTGCAGCTACGGGTCCCCGCTGCCTGGGCCGGACGCCTCAGCCAGAGGCGTCCTGCAGGGGCGGGGGCAGAGCCCGCCGATCGCGGCACATCCCGCTGCCACTGCAGGTCCCCGCTGCTCGGGCCGGATGCCTAGGCCAGAGGCGTCAGGCCTGGGCAAGGGGCTGATCCTGCGATTGGAGGGTGATGGGGGTCAACGCCTGAGGGCTCCCAGTATGTGAGAGGGGGCAGGCTGGGCTGAGGGACACTCCCCCCCGCCACCGAGTGCACGAATTTTGTGCACCGGACCCCTAGTATATATATATTTTAAAATGTATTTCACATACATTTTCCTGGATTATAGTTTTAAATATTAATTCTGATCCATTGTTTCATTTTTCTTCTTCAAGGAATCAAATTATTCAAATCCCATTGCTTCATTGCCTTATCTCCCATTCTATTACAGCAGGTCCTCGAATAACATTGATTAGTTCAACATCCTTTTGTAATGAGAAAAAAATTGATTCATGAGTGGGGCTACTGTTTGTATGGAGTTTGCACTTTCTTCTTATGTCTGGGTGGGTTTTTTTCTGGCTACTCTGGTTTCCTCCTACACCCCAGATATGTGCACATTAGGGTAACTGACATGTCTAAATTGTCCCAGTATGAGTGAGTGTGGGTGAGTGTGTGAGTGCGCTCTGCGATGGAAGGGTGTCCTGTCCAGGTGGGTTCCTGCCTGTGACCTGAGCTGCCAGGATAGGCTTTAGTCACCTACGACCCTGAACTAGAATCTGTAGGTTGGAAAATAATTATCTTACTTGTGTTTAGCTAATCTTTTATAAATGTATGTATAGCTCACATTTATTTGTTTAATATTAGAAGTGTTTTGGGTCTTTATTTAGAAGTTTGGTGATGTTTTTGTGCTCAGAAACATGCTGCAGGAACTAAACTCCTTTTTATGTCAGTCTATGGTAAAACCGGTTTTATTATACGTTATTTCACTTAAAAGTGGCAGTTTCCAAGAACCTATCATTGATATTAAGTGAGGACTTACTGTACTTTCTCCCTGACATTTTTTTTTTTTACTTCTCTCTTTATCTCATTTTCATTCACTTGTTTTCTGCCATTTTCAGTGCTTTTTATTAAATTTTATTTGGACTTTATTCTCATTTGGATGCCTTGTAATTTATTTTTCATTTCTGAGGTAATAATTGTCTTCTTATTCCTTTTCTTTCTTAAGTTCAATGAACTTCCTCCATCGCTTCTTCCCTCCCTCCATCCACATCCTTCTCCTCCTCTCAGTTTTTTGTCTTCTAATTCAGAGGGCATTTCCATGTACCCAGTTGCTTGTTATATTTAATTTTGCTTTGAGTGTTGTTGCAGTATTTTTCTACTTCATGGTTGTTGTTGTTTTGGGGTGGGGGTAGAATTTTCCTCAATTGATGTGTGTAGGTCTTCATTTTCTGTTACTTTGTAGTAAATTTTTATGGAACTGTTCATCTTTAATGTTTGTTTGTTTATTTTTATTTATTGTCTAAACTTTTACTAGGTCATATGTCTCCTTTTCCCCCAATTGACCCCCCACCCCCTCAGCCATTCCCACCCCAGGCAAGCCCGCACCGCCCCAGTGTCTGTGTCCATTGGTTAGGCTAATATGCATGCATACAAGTCCTTTGGTTGCTCTCTAATAATCACCCCCACCTCCCCTGCCATTTGTCTCTGGATCTATTTTTGTTCTTCAAATTGTGCTGATCATTATATCACACATATGAGTGAGATCATGTGATAGTTATCTTTGTCCGACTGGATTTTTGTGGTATTATGATGTATTTTGTGAGACTCTGGTTCAGTACAGCCTTTGTAGAGCAAAGTCTAGGCACTTGTTGGTGTAAGGATATAACTAAATGGAACAGAATGGCAGATCCAGAAATAAGCCATTCCACTTATAGCCAATTGATTTTTGACAAAGATGCCACAGCAATTCAGTAGGGGAAATGAGTTTTTCAACAAATGGTACTGGGAAAATTGGATTTCCATGAACAAAATAATGAACTTAGTTGCTTATATCACATTAAACACAAAAATGAACTCAAAATAGACTCAAACTACTAAAACTTCTAGGAGAAAACAAGAGACAAATTTTGTGTCTTTAGGTTAGAAAAAGAATATTTATATATAACACAAAAAGCACAACCAATGAAAGAAAAAATAGCTAAGTTGGGCTTTGACAAAATAAAATTTTGCAAGTCAAAAGGCGCTGTTAGAAATGAAAGGGCAAGCCATAGACTGGGAGAAATTATTTACAAATTGTATATCTGATAAGGAACTTATCAGAATATATAAAGAACTCTTTTAATTGAATAAGAAGAAGACAACTCAATAAAAATGGACAAAAGTTTTGAATACATATTTCACCAAAGAAGATATACTAATGGCTAATCATCACATACAAATGCTAAACATCACTAGTAATTTGGGAAATACAATTAAAATCATAATGAGATACTACTTTACACCAACTAGAATCATTATAAAAAACTGACAATACCATGCATAGGTGAGTATGTAAAGAAACTGGAGCCCTCATACATTGTTGGTGGGTATGTAAAATGATACAATCACTTTGGAAAAACAATTGGGCAATTTCTTAAAACTAACAATATAAACTTACAATATAACCAGCATTTTCACTCCTAGATATCTGCCCAAGGGAAATAAAACATAAATCTATGCAAACACTTAGATGTGAATATTTACAGCAACATTATTCATAATAGCCAAAACCTGGAATTAATTCAAATATCAATCAGCTGATTAGTGGGTTTACAAAATGTGTTATATCAATGCAGTATCATACGATTCAGCAATTAAAAAGGAATAAACTACGTGATGTGGCATGTATAAACCTCCAAAATATAATGCTAAGTGAAAGAAGCCACACACACACACACACACACACACACACACACACACACGAATTGTGAACTCCATGTATATAAAATTTCCAGATTGTATGATTTTCATTTATATAACATTTCTCTAAGACAGAAAACATACCAATGATTGTCTTGGCTGGAGATGGGAGTGGGAATTGACTACAAATTGGCTCAAGGGAGCTATATGGGGTGATGGAAATGTTCTAAAACCACACAGTGGCCCTAGCCGGTTTGGCTCAGTGGATAGAGCGTCAGCCTGCGGACTCAAGGGTCCCGGGTTCAATTCCAGTCAAGGGCATGTACCTTGGTTGCGGGCACATCCCCATTAGGGGGTGTGCAGGAGGCAGCTGATTGATGTTTCTCTCTCATCGATGTTTCTGACTCTCTATCCCTCTCCCTCTCTGTAAAAAATCAATAAAAAATTTTAAAAAAACAAAAAAACCCCACACAGTGGTAGTAGTTGCAAATTTTATAAATTTACCATCCATTGCTGAATTGTATAATTACAATGGGTGAACTTTATGGTATATGTAAATTATACCTCAGTAAAATTGTTTTTTTTTTTAAAAGTAAATTGAGGAAGGACTTCTAAGTAGCTGAAGATATTAATAGTGGCTGCCTTCCTTTTCATCTCCCAATATTTCCTCTACAAACAATACAAAACAGAATAAAGGGAGAAATGAAACTTCCATAAAAACCACACTTCTGTCACCACTTGAAGATAGGATATCAAAAATCCAAAATACAGTGGGGCCTTGACTTACGAGTTTAATTCGTTCCGAGACCGAGCTCGTTAACTCAAATTACTCTATCAACTCAAAGCAAAAAATCGGCCGAGAGACAGCTGGTATCTCAAAAAACTCGTTAGTCGGGACACTCGTAAGTCAAGGCCCCACTGTAATTGTAAATAGAATGGAAAAAACACCAAAGCCCAGTGTCTGATCTCTCCAACTCCTAGTGTTCTTGCAGATCAGAGTATGGACTGCATGAAGGGCCTAAAATTAAAAGTACCATGCAATTAAAAGGGTCAGGTTTTTAGCTTCTGGGGAGGGGAGGTAGAAGGGTGGTCAAAGGCAAAAAGGGAGAGGCACCTTTGGTAACGGGGTGTGAAGGAGGAAATAAGTATAAGGGGAACTTTTAGGGTTCTGCAAAACAGAACCAAAAAGTGAGGTCATACAACTCCATCAGGAATGTGCAGCGTTTAATTAGCTCCTCTTTGGTTCTCTCATTTCCAGCATCTTCCTGTTCAATTTCTGGCTAGCCTGCCATTCTGGCACTTGACCTAATAAGTAGAACTGTGGCCTTCCCTGTTCATTCATTACCAAGTTTGTTACTTTTGCCCTGGCTGGTTTGGCTCCAGTGGTGGAGCATCAGCCTGTGGACTGAAGGGTCCCCGGCTCTATTCCATTCAAGGGCACATGCCTGGGTTGTGGGTTAGATCCCTAGTAGCGGGCCATGAAGGAGGCAGCCAATCAATGATTCTCTCATCATTGATGTTTCCATCACTCCCTTTCCCTTCCTCTCTGAAATCAATTATTTTTATACACACACACACACACAAAAAAAAGAAAAAAGTTTGTTACTTTTACTGATGGTGAGTTTGCTGTTTTATTGACAATGCATCTGGATAGAGTTTTTCCTGTCTTAAGCTCCAAATCAAATCAGCTATTGGTATTCATGAAGCCTGTCATCCTTTACAAAAACTATAAGGTTTTGAACTAGCTTGGGGGTAGTGGGAGGATGGGAGCAATCTCCTAGAACCATGGTCGGCAAACTGCGGCTCGCGAGCCACATGCAGCTCTTTGGCCCCTTGAGTGTGGCTCTTCCTAAGCCTTAGGAGTACCCTAATTAAGTTAATAACAATGTACCTACCTATATAGTTTAAGTTTAAAAAATGTGGCTCTCAAAAGAAATTTCAGTTGTACTGTTGATATTTGGCTCTGTTGACTAATGAGTTTGCCGACCACTGTCCTAGAACATCACAGATTGCCATATATTGTCTATTTCATATGACACAGATCACATATTCATATATATCACATATGATATATATGAAAAATGTGGTCTCTTCATAATTATTGCATAGAGTTAGGATATTTAAGGGCAGGTGTATAAATTACAGACCAAATTACAAATCCTGCCCACTTCCTGCTTTGTAAATAAAGTTTTACTGTAACAGCCACTCTCATTTATATATATATATAGTGGCTATTACAAGTAGTTGTGAGAGTTTGTATGGCCTACAAAGCCATAGTTTGTATGGCCTACAAAAAGTTTGCTGACCTTTGCTTCAGAGTATTATCATCATAACATTATAATTTTCATTATAAGTAACACTATTACTTTAGTGTTTTTTTTTATTGATTTTTTTACAGAGAGGAAGGGAGAGAGATAGTTAGAAACATCGATGAGAGAGAAACATCGATCAGCTGCCTCCTGCACATCTCCTACTAGGGATGTGCCAGCAACCCAGGTACATGCCCTTGACCGGAATCGAACCTGGGACCTTTCAGTCCACAGGCCCACGCTCTAGCCACTGAGCCAAACCGGTTTCGGCCTACTTTAGTGTTTTTAATTTCACATTTATCCTTATGTTTGTTTTCTTGGAAGGCAGCTATGCTCACCACTATACCACCAACGCCTTCATGTTTGTTTTCTTAATAACCTAATGTGGCAAGCTGAATAGATAGTAAATTATCATCAGATTTCAAAAACTAATGGCTAGCTTGCATAAGTATAACATATAAATTATAATTTAAATTAAGTATTCAAAATTAATATTTTAATCTAATAATCTAACAGTCCTAAAATTTAACAACAGAATACAAACAGTTCAATACATTAATTTTATTTTGGCCTTAAATAACATTAATTCTAACAATATCTTTCTACATTCACTTTTGCCTCCATCTTGCTTGCTCTTGCATGACAAAAATACTGCAAAGTCTTAGATGTGAAAAATGCATTTTTTTTCCTTTGACATTCTGAAATTTCATTTAACTCTTAGTTTACATTTAAACAGGGAATGTTTAAATCATTTAATACTAAACACTTTATGCAGCAATTTTCTTAGTTCAACTTATTTTACCTGCTAGAAGAGACATTCAGTGTTCTTTGTTGATTAATATGTCTGTGGATTGAAGAAAAGGGAGAGAGGTGTTCTGGAAATGTGTCTTCTCCTTGGCGTGTTAAAGATAGGCCAACAAATGCTTCACTTAGCATATCCCCTCTGTCTAAAGGCCCCAGGAGTTCTGTTAAAAAATGATAAGACATGAGTCAAATACAGATAGTTCCCTTGAGTATGATTACAGGAAAGCTTCTATATGCCCCAATGAAACGTAAAAAAAAATAAAAAATAAAAAAATGGCAATTTACTGTGTAGTGCACAGTGGAAAACATATAGTCACATCTCCTATTACTTTTGTCATTCTTACACTTAGTTCAATCAGGGGTTTCTGATAATTGACTAACGAATGTTTTTTGAATTCACATTTAAAAAATTTGCAACAGCATGGATGGAACTGGAGAGCATTATGCTAAGTGAAATAAGCCAGTCAATGAAAGAAAAATACCACATGATCTCACTCATTTATGGATAATAAAGACCATTATAAACTGATGAACAAAAATAGATACAGAGGCAGAACAGCATCGGACAGACTGTCAAACTACAGCGGGAAGGCCTGGGAGGTTTGGGAGGGGGCGGTAAGAGATCAACCGAAGGACTTGTATGCATGCATATAAGCGTAACCAATGGACACAAGACACAGTGGGGTAGGGGAGGCCGGGAGAATGTCAAGGGGGGGGGGGGGGGGAAAGGAGACATATGTAATACTCTTTGTAATACTTTAAGCAATAAAACAAAATAGAAAAAATAAAAAATTCTAACCTGATTATTCATAGTGTATCTTTTGTTCTGAGGTGGGTCTCTTGCAGACAGCATATATATGGGTTGTTTTCTTAGCTATTCAGCTACCCTGTATCTTTTGATTGGAGCATATAATTTGTTCACATTTAAAGTGATTATTGATAGGTACATATTTATTATCATTTTATTCTTTATACCTATCCCCTCAATTTGTTTTCCTTAAAGAAGGCCCTTTAACATTTTTTGCAATATTTGTTTGGTGGTAATGAACTTCTTTAGCTTATATTTGTCTGGGAAACTATTTTGCTTTCAATTTTAAATGATAGCTTTGCTATGAATAAGTAGTCTTGGTTGTAGGTTCTTGCTTTTCATCACTTTGACTATTTCATGCCAATCCCTTCTGGCCTGAAATGTTTCTGTTGAAGTCACCTGACAGTCTTATGGGAACTCCTTTGTAGGTAACTGTCATTCTTTTGCTGCTCTTAAGATTCTCTCTTTACCTTTAGCCTTTGCAATTTTAATTATGATATGTCTTGGTGTGGGCCTCTTTGGGTTCATCTTGTTTGGGACTCTCTGTGTTTCCTGGGCTTATGTGACTTTTCCCTTTAACCAGGTTAGGAAAATTTTCAGTCATTGTTTCTTCAAGTAGGTTCTCAATCCCTAACTCTCATTTACATATTTCAGAGGCACAAATGGAAGTCCAAACAACCTAGATGCACACTATGGGTGCTACTTTCCATTGTCATATACTCATGTGTTAGACCCAAAGAGGGTATTTTCACTACAGTGATTGTGAAAAGTGAAACAAGTGCCCAGCTGGTGTGGCTCAGCAGTTGAGTGTCGACCCAGGAACCCAAAGGTCATGGGTTTGATTCCCAGTCAGAAAACATGCCTGGGTTGTGGGCTCAATCCCCAGTAGGGGTTGTACAGGAGGCAGCCAATCAATGATTTTTCTCTCTCATCGTTGTTTCTATCTCTCTGTCCCTCTCTCTTCCTCTCTCTTCAAAAACAAAACAAAACAAAACAAAAAAAACCCAGTAAAAACATATTTAAAAAAGTGAAGCAAGCATCCTTTTACTTGTGAATCTGTTAGAAGAGGGTTGGCTTGCATTCATATTTGCAATCATGAAATCCATCATACATAATGAAGGATTAATGTTGAGATTTCTTTTCCATGCAAATGTAAGTACTTCCTCATATGTATATGTATACATATACAGGGTATCCCCAAAAATGTATACACACTTTAAATAATTATTAGTTCCAATGATTTAAATCTGAAAAGAAAGATGCATCAATTGAACTCTTAGTCATTAAGTGTGTATACATTTTTTGGGACACTCTATATATCTGTAAGTTTCTTCTTGCCTTTTGTTAGTGCATAAATCAATGGCATAGTATAGCCCAATACTACATCGTACACCATAAATAACCGAGTGAACTGTCTTGGTGCCATCACTGAATAATGTGGTACTAACACTTAAGTACCTAACATTGTTATATATTGTGTAAGAATTCTTTCATCATCTTGAGCACTGGAAAACTATAAGAAATAGTTTTCCGCGTCTGGTCACTTTATACTCTGCTGGAATTGAATTTAATGCAGTGAAGCTGGGTTTGGAGATTGCTGTCTGATTTGAATTCTATTTACTTGCATCTTTAGTAAGTTTCTTTCTGGTAGCACTAGCAGGACCTCTTCATGAATATAACAGTGAGTTCTTTGAAGTAACTGTGATGCTGCATTTGTTTCTTTTCTGCATGTCATTTTAACCTACTCAGTGTTTTCCTAACTACCCCATCAATATCAACATAGTGCTGAGGTTTTCCTGTCACATCTTTAATAGTCATTAAAGTTATCCACATCCTAACTAGTTGTACTTTGGGCAGTGCAGATTCTCCTCTGTTAGTACCTTTATTCCTACCTCTGTTAAAGGGATGGAAATAGTAACAAAAACCATTGTAAGGTAGCATTGGCTGTGTGTGTGTGTGTATCCTACTTCTGCCACATTCCACCATGATTTTCAAGTAAAGATGTTATATTGCCAAGCAAAAGAAGGGTTGCTATTTTTCTTCTGTAGCCATCTGCCCAATGGTTGCTGGTTTATTGATAGGCGAAACATCACTAATGTCTTATGGATTTGACACCAGTTGGGCAGGACTGGATCAGCCAGTAGGTGAAACCAGCCAAGGGTGTGGGGGTCCCTGACTACTGGCAGGTAAGTGTGGAAGTCACACCCACTAAAACCCTCTCCAGTAATTTGTGGCAGATGCTTCCTGCCTTCTACTGCAATTGTACCTCTGTAGGTCATTGATTCAAGGGAAACATCATCCATTAACCCTGGGTGATGGGATAGGATGTTTAATACCCACATAACCCCTCATTGTGGTCACTACACCTGAGTGCTATGTGGCAGGAGAGCCACACCCATTCTCACTCCTGAACAAATAGGACGGTCTGTAAAATGCTTACGTCAACACATTTACCATCCCTTTTACTTGGCAGCTTGACTTAGCTCCTCCTTCCAAATTCCACCCTTACTGAATGACCCAGACATATCCCACCAAATGCACATGACATATTAATACACCACGCATTGTGAGATCCCATCCTCGATGTGTCATCCCCTATGCATTTCTCTAACTGTAGGATTCTTGCTATGTATGCATAGTTAATATAAATCCTTCTCTTTTGCAATATTTGAATCCAGGCCTATCTACCTAACCCCATGTGCCATTACCAGCTAGGCTACCAAGGCAAGAAGGGGTATTATTGGCAATATATAGATAGCCATAACATGATTATTGGACCAATAAAACATGATAGTATTTTTTTATTGAGGGGAGAGAGAGAGAGAGAGAGAGAGAGAGAGAGAGAGAGAGAGAGAGAGAGAGAGAGAGATCTGTTGTTACACCTTTTTATGCATTCATTGGTTGATTCTTGTTATGTGTCTTGATTAGGGATCAAACCCACAACCTTGGCTATGGGGACGATGCTCCAACCAACTGAGCTAACCAGCCAGGGCCATGATGGCATTTTTTATGTACTAATTTTGTAAACCAAAAGCATAAACAAACATTATGAGCTATTTGAACCCAGGGGTGTTTTCTAAGTGTGGACATCTTTGACAGCGCCAAATCTCAAGGACCATTTGGCATGAACCAAATATGCTCATGGATGTTTTTGATAGGGACAAATTTCAAGGACCTTTCAGTGTGGACCAAATGTCTCAATGGACAGTTTGGGCACACCAAATGTCTGCTAATCTCTATTTAGTAGCAAAAGAATCAAGGTTCGTATCTGGTATGTCTGGCTCAAAGCCAATACTGTTCCATTTCTTCAAATAGCCCAAAGAAAAAGAAGAGAAATGAGCTAAGAGAACTTATTGCTTTTATACATTTGTCTTCTGAAATAAATGGCACTATTTCCCTAGTGATCTTATACATTATTCTTTAAATCTAGCTATTCTTTTGTTGGCTTTGTGCATTCTAAGGAGATATCCTTTCCAGTCTAAAATCTCCAAAGGATTTTCAGGGTAAAACACATTTCAAGATATGCAATCACATGGAAGAATGAAAATCTTTTATAATATTGTTTGCAAAAATGACAGCTCTACTTAACAGAAGCCATTAAAATATTTACAAAGTAGCAGCTGCTCTTGTAAAAAAAATATGGCTTTTTGGAGGCATAAAAATAAACAAGTTGATAAGTACAAGATAAGCCATTTGTCAGCTTCTTTGTGTACATAGCACAATATATAAAAAATTCTGATATTTACAGAGCAATTATAATATAAAGCCTTTTTAAGTTAAAAGGACACAGACTCAGTGAGAACTGTTTACAAGAATTCTTCACACTGATCTTTTAAACAATTTAGGAAGCCCCCAAACATAATTCTTTAAGAGATGTTAGGTTTTAGATGTGTTTTTAAAAAATAAGTCTTGTTCTTAAAGATAATTTTACACTTTATATGTGTATATATAAAATTCTCTATTCAATTTGCATTCTTCATTGCACTAGAATTTCAGCCAGTGGTTTTATGAAAATAATTACAAATCATAGGAAACAGATCAAGAAAACCAAAATGGTTTAAAGCAACTGAACATTTATATTTTTATTACCAATTTCACATTTTGTAGATAAACTGAGTGGCTGACTTTGTCTTTTTAAAAACAAATCATTTAAAAAAGCAAACAATTATTAAAATCTGTATTTTTGGTAATTTTTACTAGTTTTCTCAAAAGAGAGCAATGATATGCAATTATTACAACCCTAGATTATTTATGAAGAAAGTGAAAAATATAAGAAAGTAGCTTTTGGCAAAATCTTGACAGTTACATGGAAGAGTGACTTTGGACATGTTCCTGTGATATGAACTTGCTCATTTTATTCAATGACTTCTACCTACTGGTAAGAGAATTATATGGAAAGGAAAATCTTCTGGTAATGGTTTCTAAATCTGTGATATACTATTAATAGCTTGAGAAAACTGCACATTATAATTTCATTATTAAATTTTTAATTTTATCCCAAACCTTTAAAAATACTTTGAGAATATTTTCCCTCCCTTCAAGTTCATTTTTTCTTGTACCTCCAAAAACAATATTTTCTATGCTGTTCTTAAGGAAAATAATATGTTTCTATCTTTTAGAACCTGAAAAAGTCATGAGATTATTATGATAATGGGGGAAAGTGTTGGGATGCTCAATTATCAACAGCATGTCAAAAGTAAGAAAGAACAGGAAAGAGCCAAATGGTTAAAAGAGGGCAGCATAAGCAACTTTTAGGGTTAATGTTAAGGGGTCTTACACTGTTAGTCTCAGTTATTTCCAAGTGTTGATATGATCTTTATGAAAGATCATATGTAAGATCTTCCAATGTAAGAAATACAGATGCCTTCCAATGTAAGAAATACAGAATACATTGTGTTGAACAGTTATGTTTTCATTAGAAAATATCTAAGCACAAACAGGAAAAGTATGCACATTACTGATAATGTGTTATCACAGTGTTTTATGAATGAAAGTTTGCCTTTAGCATTGGGTTTCTCTTGTCATCTTTTGAGAGCTTTGATATATTTCTTCATTGGAAATAAATAATGGCAACTCATTCTTTGGGGGAGATGTAAATACAATTGACTGTTGAACAACTCAAGTGTGAACTGCACAGGTCCATCTATATGTGGATATTTTTTCAATAAATAACTGTTGGCTTTCCATGTCCACGTGGGTTTTGCGTCTGCAGATTCAACCAACTGGGAATCAAAAATGGTATTTTCCATTTGTGGTTGGGAATCAGCAGAAGCTAAGGGTTGACTGTATGCATTGTTCTGTGCCATTTTATATTAGGGACTTGAGCATCTGTGTTATCCATAGGAGTCCTGGAACCAGTTCCCTGCATATACCAAGGGCCAACTGTAGTTATTTTTGGGGGATATTATAAGTTATATGTGAATTTTCAACTGCATGGGGGTTGGTGTCCCTAATCCCCATGTTATTTAAAAGGTCAAATATATATATCAGGGTGTCTTTGGGTTAGATTTCTAGAAGTGCAAGTTCCATAACTGTTACATCTTCATTGTGAATTGTTTTTTCATAACTGCTATCACTATATTAATTTATTTAAGCTTATTTTAGAACATTAGGGTTTGTTTTTATCTCTGGTAATGTCATTTTGTAGTGTTTTCACTCTTTGTAGGGAAATTATTATTTTGTTTTTTAAAAGTAACTGTGTAGTTATTTTTTATGAGAAGTTGGGTTTTCTAGACATTGAAGATGGCAGAATGGGCCAAGATGACTTTATCTTCATAGAACTGGAGCCCATATGTCTGTTGTGTTTATCAAGTAGTCAAAAATATGGTTTCCTATTGTCTTAGTCCGTTCAGGCTGCTATATCAAAATACCCCAGGCTGGATAGCTGATAAATACTAGGAATTTATTTCTTACAGTTCTGGAGGCTAAAAGTCCAATAAGGTATCAGTATGGTCATGTCCTGGTGAAGGCCCTCTTCTAGGCTGAAGACTGTTGACTTCTCACTGTCCTCATGTGGTGTAAGGGGGTGAAGGATCTCTCTGGACCTTGTTATATAAAGTCAGTACTGTAATCCCCTTCATTAGGGCCCCACCCTGGTGATCTAATCACCTTCCAAAGGCCCCAGACTGGTACCATCACCTTAGGGGTTAGGACTTCAATGTATGTATTTTGGGGGGACACAAACATTCAGCCCATAGCATCTATATTCTTCCCTTCGATTTCAACTTTCTTTTCTGTGGCTTAATTGTACCTGTTATGCTGAGTTTGGGCTCTACTCCCACTGTTTCTTCTCAGTTTGGGAAATTTATCTAAAAATGGTTGATTTGTTAGTTGTAAGCATGTGTAGGACCCATTTCAGCACCTCCATACCTTTCCACAATTCTCTTGTATCCACAAGTTATAACCATCAGTGCCATCTCCTGTTTCTGGTACTGTTCTGAGAATGGCCCTGCAAAATTTTTCAGTTCATAATGGTTCTCCATCTCTCAGTGCCCCCCAAAAGGCACCTTTATCGTTCCTCCTCCCGTGAATTTTTTACTATGTGTGCGTGTATGTTCCCACTTTTGTAGTCTGTATTCATACTGAAAATCCAGATTAAGTGAGCTTTTGCTCTTCTGCTCCATCAGTGGTTTCTGTCCTCCCTGAGCTTTACTTAGGACACCTGCATTACCATTTCACAGGTGTACAATACCAGTTCAGCTCCCTAATGATCAATGTCCCTGAAGTGGGTTGTGTCTGGCTAGTGTGACTGGGTGCTTAGAGCCAGAAGCAAGAGCCCCTTTGGCCTGTGGAAAAAACAGTGAGAGTATTGGTATTTCACAGGTGGCCCATAAGGCTGCCCCATTCCCACCCTTTTAAGGCAGGGATGTGGTAATTAGGGTGTGTGCACTCAGAGCTGGGAGCCTCCCACTTGTTATATACTTCTTGAGTCTCTTCATTGTTCCAGAATAGAGTCAAGCTCAGCAAAGTCATTTTCCTTGCTGATTTCTGCCAAGCCTGTTCTCTTGGCTTTCATTTTGCTGGATAGTAGGTAGGGACAGTGGGAATCTTGCTCATCCATTCATGCATGTCACTAATTAGATGATGAGGCATTTGACAACCTTAATAGAGTTATAGTTACTCCCATCATTTATCTGTGCTTCATTGAATTTCTTCACTTTGACTTTTAGAGCACTAGGTAGAAATCACATTGTGTCAACATACATCATGGGCCTGCACAATCCCATGAAGTTTTTATGCATTTTGTATTTGTTGATGATTTGTCCATACCATTATATTTTGGATTATAAGAATATATTTTCACTAGATTTTTCTGATGTTGTCCTTGGGTTTTTGAGGTTATTAAGGGATTCAAGGAGATTCAAATACCACACTGATGCCATCTTCCCAAAATCCTCAGGTAGGACTGATTTTCATAAAAATAGGGAATAATCTAAACATCCATTTGTTAAAAAAAATTGTAGTATGTCCATACAATTGAATAGTAGCTGTTAAAAAAGACAAGGGGGTTGATCTACATATATTCACATAAAGCTTTGCAAAAAATTTAAATTCTTTTCAAAAGGTGATTTGTAAAACAGGAAGTAATGAATGACCCACATTTTGTTCAAAATATGTGAAAGGGGAAAAGCTAGAAAAAAATATGTATTACTAAGATTCCTTTTCTGATGGGTGGGATTATACAGAATTTTTATTTTCCAAATTAAGCATTCCATCAATGTTTGAATATTATAGTATGTGTATGTATTATTAACTTTTGCCATTAGAAAGTATATATTTAAAAAGCACATATGTAATAACTTAATCAATAAAAAAATAAAATTCACCAAAAAACCCCATAATGGTTATACTATAAAATTACATAACATAGAATTAACATATACAATTATAAATGTAATATATATATACCATGTAACAAATTAATACTACTTGCCTCTGAAGAGGAAACTGGTGACTACAGAGTAGGCTTGAGATTAGAACTTTTTACTATATACTATACCTTTTGAATTCTGAACCATGTTTGTAGTCATTTAAAAAAAGAGTAAAATTAAAATTCTTAAATATCCAGGTTATTTAATTTGAAGATTCTTTAACAGATCACAGCAATGTTCATTATAAAACTGTGATGGTGTCTTCAAAGACTTGATAAAATACACTAAAATAGAATTGGTTATGGAATGGGGTTAAGATTAAACTTGTTCCCATTCTCCTTCATATGGATCTACATCCCCTTGCTTTACTGACACATTGGGGGCTCAGTTGTGTGCTGCAATGTTTTATTAAAGAAAAAAATGCAATTTAAAATTAAAAAAAATACGCACATGCATTTAAACCTCCTCTGAAATAGGTAATTTAGGAAATGGCCAGACTTAATGGCTTTTTTTCTAAAAATGAATTAGCATAGGAAATTTTTAAACGGAATAAATGGAACCAAAGGTTTTATACTAAAAACTCATGTTTTCTACTAAGGACTACCACAACAATAATGTGGTCTAAAGATATAGAATTGGGTTCATCTAGAAGATATATTTTAAATGGCATCACTTCCACATAATTATTCTGGCAAGTCATTGACAGTCTTTAAAAAAAACCTATCAAATACTTTAAGCACGATTTTTAAAAAATCTCAGTGACATTTTTTTTTTTGAAGCATAGAAATCCACCAAACAAGAACCAAAATAATTCGTTAAAACAAGAGTCGTAAACTATGGCTAGGCCAAATCCAGCTTCTGCTGCCTGTTTTTCTGCAACCTGTAACCCGTTGATTTTTACATTGTTGGGAGAAAGTCAAAAGAAGAATAGTATTTTGTGATATGTGAACATTATATGAAATTTATATTTTAGTGTTCATAAATAATTTTATTGGAACTTGATTTTGATCATTCATTTACACATTGTCTGTGGCAGCCTTTGCACAAGGGCAGAGTTGAGTAGTTGTGACAGAAATGGCATGGTCCACAGTCTGAAATATTTACTGGCTGGACCTTTGTAGAAAATAATTTGCCAACCTCTGCTTTAGAATTCTTCATTAACCTAGAAATGCTAGGTCCATTACAATCATAGGTTTTGAATCATCTCTCCAGTTTTTAGTTCTGACAGAGTGATCAACAAAACAATTGATTTGATCCTCAAATAGTGTTGTTGTTTTTTTTCATTCATGACTTAGGTAAATTCTTGAGACCAATAAATAAGGTACTTAAAATAGCTTTCTTTCTCCTGAATTAAATCTTCCCTTACAGCTGTCATCCTAGAGTAAAAAGGAAGAATAACATATCATTTAGTGCTGGGCCACATAATTAATGGACCAGTGCACACATTGATAGGTTTAGATGAAAAGTGACTGAAATCTGAACTGTTAGCTTTCCCATTCTTGTTACTTCAAAACTAGTTTGGGCTTTAAACTTCAGCTTACAGGTGTTTATCTCTCCTTCCTTGTCACATAAACAGGCTTCTTGAGACATAGTTTTGTGGTTTGGTCCACCTCATAAAGAAAAACCCCCAAATCCTACAATTTAATCCACAGATAAAGACTAGACTACCTAACGTCCCTAATGTCCATGGACACCCTTCATATGCATTCACATATGAAAAATTAGAAGTGTCACTATTGAATACTAAGTTACCAAGCAATTACACAGGAAGGTCTTTACCTCAAAGTTTGAGCACTGACCAGAATTCAGATTGGTAATTCGTGGTAAAAGGTTTAAAATCTTTAATACTTATCTAAAGGCTTAGATATTTGGATTATTACCTTATTAAAATTAGATCACAAAAGTTATTTTATTGCAAGTAAGGTTTTTGATCTAGGAAAAAAGGGAAGAGACATTTTCATGGATTTTATTGTACTTTTCAGTACAAGTTGAATTTTTTGATGAGTTAATATTACTTTTATTATTGAGACTAATTAAGATTAAATTATCGAATATTCAGGACATTAGAATATTACTAGTTAGAAGTCAGTAAACTATTATTTGTTTTCATCGTTGGTTCAAAATTGTGCAGTTGTTAGAGCAGTATGATGTAAGTATAGATTTGTTTTTGCATTAATTTTCGTATCTTAATGTAAAATTAAGCATTTCTTATAAAATATAGCATGCTTGAAAACAGCGGTCGCCAACCTTTCGCCAGTGGTCCGTGGACCACTGGTTGGCAACCACTGCTTTAAAACACAGATTTTTGCATATTTCTTTATAAAGGTAGCAAGGGTCTCTAGTGAAGCTTTTGGTATTAATAGCAATTTAAATTTAGTATGTATATTGTCATACTGAAACAAATTATAAGATATTTTAAAATACTGGTTCAAAACGTGCCAACAATTAATAAAATTATATTCTTTATCCTCAATCTGAAATAGTTGCTGGTATAATGAAGGCTGAATTAGCTAATTGTGATGTTCAAATATATAACTTATATACATGCATAGTATCACAAATCTTTCTTGCATTGCTCTTTACATTTGGGTTTTATTATTTAGGTTTTTTTCCAGATGGACGCTTTTATGAGCCAAAACATAGGAACATTTTCTGAATTTACCTTTAGGCATTAAGACAAAAAAAAAAAATAGCGGTATTATAACCTGACTTGTTTAAAATATCACTATGCTAATTTGAATGACAGTTTATAATTTACAAGTAGGGTGTGGCTAATAAAGTCACTGAAGCAGACATAAGCATAGGTTTTCCCTTATGCACACTTCTGGCCTGTCAATCACATCTCCCAAAAGCTTTGTTGCACAGGCATGCCAATAACTAAAACCACATTTTATCGTCTTATACCCAAAGGCTTTTAAAAGGCCATGCAATCCTATCAGTGTTTGAAAACTTCAGAGTAAAGTTGGAAGTCCTCAAGCCCAGACTTCTATTCCATCTAAAAAGAGTAAAATTTCCTTGTGATTCATACAATCCTATCAAATAAAAGAGAAACATGGTAATTGGCGTACGACCGCTACCCTCCCCATTGGCTAATCAGTGAGATATGCAAATTAACTGCCAGCCAAGATGGCGGCCGGCAGCCAGGCAGCTTGAAACTAACATGAGGTTTGCTTGCTTCAGTGACAGAGGACTCCAACGTTCCCCGCCTGCCTTGCTGGCCTCTGAGCCTGCAGTTTAAGAAACATTGTAACAAATATAGAAGCTAAACAAAACCCCAGAAACCTGTTTTCAGCCAGCTGGGATCTCAGAGCTGGAGTTATACATTGTTTTGATTATAGAACCGAAACAAACCAGATACCTGCTTTCAGCAGCGAAGGCCTCAGAGCTGGAGCCTCAGAGCTAAAGCTGGCCCAGAATAAAAAAAAGAAAGAAAAAAAGGAGCGGTTGGGAGCTTCCATCACCCGCCAGCCTGAAAACAGCCCTCAGCCCCTCACCCAGACTGGCCAGGCACCCCAGTGGGGACCCCCACCCTGAATGGTGTGTTACCAGCTGCAAACAGCCATCATCCCCTCACCCAGGCTGGCCAGGCACCCCAGTGGGGACCCCCACCCTGATCCAGGGCACCCTTCAGGGCAAACCAGCCGGCCCCCACACGTGCACCAGGCCTCTATCCTATATAGTAAAAGGGTAATATGCCTCCCAGCACCGGGATCAGCGTGACAGGGAGAGCGCCCAAACCCCCTGATCGCTCTGCGGCTCTGTGTGTGACAGGGGGTGGGGCCACAACCTCCCTATCGGCCCTGCTCTGTTCATGACGGGGGAAGGTGCCCCAACCCCCTGATCAGCCCTGCTCTGTGTGTGACGGAGTAGAGCCATAACCTCCCCACCAGCCCTGCCCTGAGTGTGACAGGGTGCGGCACCCCAATCCCCTGATCCACCCTGCTCTGTGTGTGACAGGGGGTGGTGCCCCAACTCCCCTATTGGCCCTACTCTGTGAGTGGCAGGTGGGAGCTCCCCAACCCCCTGATCGACCCTGCTCTGTGCGTGACAGGGTACGGAGCCCCAACCCCCCTGATGGGCCCTGCTCTGTGAGTGACAGGGGGCAGCGCCCCAACCCCCTGATTGGCCCTGCTCTGTGCGTGACAGGGGGTGGCGCCACAACCTCCCCATTGACCCTGCCTTGAGTGTGACAGGGGGCGGTGCCCCACCCCCCCAATCAGCCCTACCCTGAGCGTGACTGAGGGTGGCATCGCAACCTCCCGATCCGCCCTGCTCTGTGTATGACAGGGGCGGCGCCCCAACTCCCCAATCGGCCCTGCTCTGAGCCCGACCAGGGGCTGCACCTAGGGATTGGGCCTGCCCTCTGCCACCTGGGAGCAGGCCTAAGCCAGCAGGTCGTTATCTCCCGAGGGGTCCCAGACTGCGAGAGGGCACAGGCCGGACTGAGGGACCCCCCTCTCCCCCCCGAGTGCACAAATTTTTGTGCACCGGGCCTCTAGTGTATTATAAGAATGAAAATTATAATTTAACAAAACTGTTAAAACTTTGGTTTTACAGTACTTGTTCTGCCTTGTTTTCAATATTTTCTTTTTTTTTAAAAAATAATTCTTTATTGTTGGAAGTATTATATATGGCCCCCTTTTCCTTTAACCCCCTCCAGCCTGCCCCTGCCTCCAACCCCATTTTCTGTGGCCATGGGCCATGCATATGCATGAAAGGTCCTTGGTTGATTACCTCCCACTCACCCACCCTCCCCCAACTTCCCTCTGAGATTCTGCACTCTGTTCCATGCTCTGAGTCTCTGGATTCACTCTGTTCATCAGTTTATTTTGTTACATAGGTTCCTCAGGTGAGTGAGATCATGTGATACTTGTCTTTCTCTGACTGACTTATATCACTTATGATATTCTCCAGGTCCCTCCTGCTGTCTCAAAGGGTAAGAGATTCTTCTTTTTTACTGCTGCATAGTATTCCATGGTATAAATGTACCACAGCTTTTTTATCCACTCATCTACTGATGGGCACTTGGGCTGTTTCTTAGCTATTGTAAATTGTGCTGCTATGGACATGGGGATGCGTAAATTCTTTCTGATTGGTGTTTCGGGTTTCTTAGGATATATTCCTAGAAATGGGATCACTGGGTCAAATGGCAGATCCATATTAAATTTTTTGAGGATTCTCCATACTGTTTGCCATAATGGTTGCACACGTATGCATTCCCACCAGCAGTGTACTAGAGTTCCCTTTTCTCCACATCCTTGCCAGCACTTGTCATTCGTTGTTTTATTGATGGTAGCCATTCTGACAGGTGTGAGGTGATACCTCATTGTTGTTTTAATTTACATCTCTCTGATGATCAGTGACTTTTAGCATTTTTTCATTTGTCTCTTGGGCATCTGTATGTCCACTTTGGAGTAGTGTCTATTTAGGTCCTTTGCCCATTTTTGAGTTGGATTGTTTGTCTTCCTTTTGTTAAGTTTTATGAGTTCCTTATGTATTTTGGATATTAACCCTTTATCAGCTGTATCATTGCCAAATATGTTCTACCATACAATGGGCTCCCTTTTCGTTTTGTTGATGGTTTCTTTTGCTGTGCAAAAGCTTTTTATTTTGATGTAGTCCCATTTGTTTATTTTCTCAGTTTCCTTTGCCCTAGGATATGTATCTGTAAACATATTGCTGTGAGAGATGTCTGAGATTTTGCTGCCTATGGTTTCTTCTAGGTTTTTAATGGTTTCACGACTTACATTTTATTCGAGTTTATTCTTGTGTATGGTGTAAGTTGGTGGTCTAGTATCTGTCCAATTTTCCCAACACCATTTATTGAAGAGATTATCTTTACTCCATTGTATGCTCTTGCCTCCTTTGTCAAATATTGAGCGTAATGGCTTGGGTTGATTTATGGAGTCTCTGTTCTATTCCATTGATCTATATGCGTTATGATGGCTTTGTAGTATAACTTGAAATCTGGTATTGTGATTCCTCTAACTTTGTTTTTCTTTCTCAATATTGCTGCAGCTATTAGAGGTCTTTTTTGATTTCATATAAATTTTTGGAGTATTTGTTCTAGGTCTGTGAAATATGCTGTTGGAATTTTAATAGGGATTGCACTGAATCTGTAGATCGCCTTGGGTAGTATGGACATTTTAATGATGTTGGTTCTACCAGTCCATGAACACGGTATATTCTTTCACTTGTTTATATCTTCTTCTCTTTTATCAATGTCCTGTAGTTTTCTGAGTACAGGTCTTTTGCCTCCTTGGTTAAGTATATTCCTAAGTATCGTAGTATTTTTGTTGTTGCAATGGTAAGTGGGATTGTTTAGTTTCTCTTTCTGAGAATTTATTATTGGTGTATAAAAAAGCCATCGATTTTTAGGTGTTGATTTTGTATTTGGCTACATTGCCAATTTCATTTATTAAATCTAGTTGTGTTTTAGCGGAGTCTTTCTATGTACAGTATCATGTCATCTGTAAATAATGAGAGTTTTACTTCCTCCTTTCCAATTTGGATGCCTCTTTTTCTTCTTGGTGTCTGATGGCTGTGGCTAGGTCTTCAGGACTATGTTGAGTGAGAGTGGTGAAAGTGGACATCCCTGTCTTGTTCCTGCTCTTAGGAGAAATGGTTTTAGTTTTTGCCCATTGGGTATGATGTTGGTTATAGGTTTGTCTTATATGGCCTTTATCATGTTGAGTTATGTTCCCTCTATTCCCACTTTGCTGAGAGTTTTTATCAAAAATGGGTTTTGGATTTTGTCAAATGTTTTTACTGCATCTATTGATATGATCATGTGATTTTTGTCTTTCAATTTGTTAATGTGATGTATCACATTTATTGATTTGTGAATACTGTCCCAGACTTGCATCCCTGGAATAAATCCCACTTGGTCATGGTGTATGATCCTTTTAGTGTATTGCTAGATGTGATTTGCTGATATTTTGTTGAGGATTTTAGCATCTATGTTCATCAGGGATATTAGACTGTAGTTCTCTTTCTTTGTAGTGTCTTTATCTGGTCTTGGAATTAGGATAATGCCTCATAAAAAGAGTTTGAAAATGTTCCTCCTGCTTGAATTTTTTTGGAATACTTTGAGGAGTATAGGTGTTAGTTCTTCTCTGAATGCTTGGGAAAATTTCCCTATGAAGCCATCCAGACCTGGGCTTTTGTTTGCTGGGAGTTGTTTGATTACTGCTTCTGTTTCATCAGTTGTTATTGGCTTATTCAGGTTTTCTGATTCTTCCTGATTCAGTTTTGGGAGATTGTTCAACATCCTATTTAATAAAGAGGGAATATGCTAATTGACCCTCATGCTGCACAAAGATGGCAGCACCCACAGCCAATAAGGAGGGAATATGCTAATTGACTGCTATGTCCTCAAAGATGGTGGCGCCCACAGCCACAAGATGGCTGGCAGGGGAGGGTAGTTAGGGGTGACCAGGCTGGTAGGGGAGGGTAGTTAGGGGTGACCAGGCTGGCAGGGGAGGGCAGTTGGGGGTGATCAGGCCGGCAGGGGATGGCAGCTGGGGGTGATCAGGCTGGCAGAGGAGCAGTTAGGTGTCAATCAGGCTGGCAGGCAGAAGCGGTTAGGGGCAATCAGGCAGGCAGGTGAGCGGTTGGGAGCTAGCAGTTCCGGATTGTGAGAAGGATGTCTGAGGGGTCCCAGATTGGAGAGGGTGCAGGCTGGGCTGAGGGACACCCCCCAACCCCACCCCCAGTGCATGAATTACATGCATCGGGCCTCTAGTTTTTCTATAGTAACTTTTATATATATAGGATGTTAACACAAATGACAAATATCCTATATAATAAGAGCTAATATGCAAATGGTTGTCATGCCCTCACACCCTAGTGCTCTCACACCAGAGCCGGGGGACTTGAGGTCGTCTCCCCCCCCCCCCCCCACACCCTGGCGCCTGGCCGGGGGACCTGAGGCTGTGTCCCCCGCCTGGCGGGGCTTGACGGGGGTGGGGCCAGCCGGGTCTGGGTCTCACACAATTTGAGGCACGCACAGGTGGGCGGGGACTTGACTCTGGGTCCAGCGCTGTACCCCAGACTCTGACAGGAGGGATTACTTTCATATACATTTTACTAATTTTCTTTCAGCTCTGACACTTCTATTATAGAGAAAGGGAAAATAGCAATATTAAAATATTCCCTCTAATTCCATGTTAATGTGCTTGAATTTTGTGCACCCAGCCACTAGTATACGTATAACTTTAATGGTTTAATGTATATTAAGATGTAGTGAAAACAATGTAACAGTAACAATGAACTCTATAGCATGGCTAACTACATCTCCTTCCCCTCCTGCTCCGAACACAGCATTCTTAGTGATTCTCTCTTATTTATGTATGTATCTATTATTTGTCTATATTCTATCTTTTGTGGGGTAACCTGGTACATATTTTAACTTAAATGGGTGACAGAAGCAGGGTTTAAGTCAATAAAAGTTCTACATGTATTTTAGCACTTTCTAGTTTTAGAAAATTAGTTCTTATAGCAGATTTCAAAACTGGACATGAAGTTGTTGGGAGTTCATTACTTCTTGCATGTCTTCTGTGATTGGAGCATGAGATGAGAAAGTAACTTGAGAGATGCAGAGAGCAGCAGAAAAGTGGGTGAATCTGATTGGACATGTACAACTTTCAGCTGAAAGTGAGGTTGTTGGTTACAACATTATGCTGGAAGTCTCTAGGATATTTTCAGCTAAAATGGGTAGTATGGATGTGTCCTGGAAGAAAATGATGTCTCTAACTTTGATTATGTCTCTTGGTGACTACTGTCTGTTGCTTGGTGCATTAGAAGGTTTTTTCTTAGTCTTTTTAGGTTTCTTAGTCTGAAGTCCTTCCAAATCTAGTGATTGGGGAGGGTTGTGAAGTTATCTAGTTAGTGCAGGAAAAAAAGCAGGTGTGGAAGTTAAGATTAGTATGCAGTGATATTCTGTAAATGAGTGTAACTTATTACTTATTGGCCAGAGTATAACCCTCCAGTGCAGGACTTATGTTTGAAGTTTTTTTTAAGATACACAGAACCAGGTGTATTGGCAGATAACTTCCCCATCTCTTGGTCTATACCCCTTGTCTTGAGGGGCTTGTTTCTAAAAGGTTCTTGATTATATTAGGCATTGCAATGTGTGCATGTCCACATACTGTTTGCTCTTAATAGTTAATTAAAACGATGTGGAAAATGTATGACCAGAACTCAAAGCCTTCACTTTTTTGAGATTGTTCATTAAATAGGGCAACGAGGTTAGAAAAATAGGGGATGAAATAACCTGTGAATCCCAGAAAAGTTTAAATATCTTTGATGACGGGTTGTCCCACTTGGGATTGGATCCTTTCCCATAGTTTGACAGAACATTGAGCTTAGGAGAGTCAACTTCAGGCTCTCAAAGATGCATTCTTAGGGGTTGGTACAGTAATGGTATTCTTGCAGTCTTAATTGCCAAAACTGAATTGCTTTGTGTAGACAGACTCATATAAAGTTGAAACTAAGGTTAAAAATCAAAATTTCATTCAGATATATGATTACTCCTAATATAAAAGATCAACCTTTGGAATCTGGAGGGCTTTTCCACTTACAATTGTATCCTGTAAATCTAGCTTTTTAAGCATCAGACCACCAGAGCTGTAGGGTATTGACATAACAGGCATTCTCCTGCTCCCCCCACCTCCCCTGCCACCCCACAACAAGACATTTTTAAAAACTGAAGATCTCATGTATCATGACCATAGATCAAGAATGTAAGAACAGAGCCTCTGGCTTGGAACACTACACTGTTTGCCACATTAAGCTCCAAGACTCTCACTTGCGGTTCTATTGACAAAGTAACCCCTTTTGTCTCCTGGTCTGGGAAGACCTCAAGTAAGCAGATCAACATTCTAGGTGTGGGTAGAGCAGGTGGCACACCTAGCTAGATGGTTGGTAGTCTATGCTGACTGACCATCCCCCCCTAAAGCTTGCAGTATTTAGGTCAAGGATTTACTTTTTTATTATAAATTACTTTTGATTTATTTCTTATATTAAAGTTATGGTTGCATTGTCTTATTAAATTGTGTGTTAAAATGTTAATTATCTATGAATTTTATTTTAGCAAAGTAAAACTGATGTCATATAAAATTATTTGTGTTATATCAACCAAAGGACTTATATGTATGCATATAAGCCTAACCAATGGAGACACTGCACAAAACATATATCCATATTTCCAAAAAACTTACAAAAAGATGCTTAACTTCATGAGTCATCAGAGAAATATAAATTAAATTCACAATGAGTAAACAGTGTTGGGAATAACAAGTATTGGCAAGGATGGTGAAGAACTGGAATTTTCATATACTGATGATAAAAAAGCAAATTGCTTCAGCTATTTTGGAGAAATCTTTGAAGGTAGCTACTAAAGTTGAATGTATGTAGAAATGCATAGGTGTATTCACAAAGGCCATGTAGAAAAATGTTTATAAGAGCCCCAAACTGGAAATAACTCAAATGTCCATCAGTGATAAAATGAATAAATAGACTGTAACATATCTGTAGTATACAAGGGAATAATATAATAGTAATATGGGTGTATTTTAAAAACATAATGTTAAGTGAAATACATCAGACCTCAACCCTTCTCAAAAGACACTCTATTAGTCATCTCTATACATTACTGACAATGCATATATTTATGAGTGCACCTATTTCTAGATAAGGAGGCATAATTTTCTTCCAAGTAAAATGATTTGTCGTATTATAAGTCAGGAATGTTTATACTTTGGAGGTATAAGGGAGGCTTTTGGGGTGGTGATAAAATTCAGTTTAATTATCTGTATGCTTGCTATATGGATGTGTTCACTGAGTTGAACACTTAACAGTATGCACACTCGTTCAAATGTATGTTATACTTTAACATTTACCTTAAAAAGCACACATTCATTTTCCTATAATAGAAACAATATTTGGCACTTTAGAAGCAAATCTTGTGATCTAACCATATTCTTTGTTGAAACCCCATGCTCTGGAACAGGAGTTTGTAATGGCAGCTAAATAACTGCAAAGGCTTTAGATAAAAAGGAAAAGTAGGTGAAACATAAATGTATTGCTTGAATTGTCTGGTTATAGATATGTAAACCCTAAATAAATAGAGTACCTACCAGCAGATATATCTAACTGTAAAGGAATAGAAGATGCTTCCCAGAACCCAATTGCCAGATATATTTTTTTCCTGAGCAAAAGACTTTCCTAAGCATTTACTAGTAAGCAATTGAACTCCATTCTCTGACAGATAATAGGAAAGAAAAAACAACATACTCCACAGATCTTTAAAATATTGTTTTCAAGATTTCTTGAAATTCCTGAGCTGAGTCCTCTTTGTGATATGTCACACCCTGTCACATCAAGTTACCTTACATTGAATAAACAGAAGAAAGGTTATAAATTTAGCATGCATACCACCTGACATAAAAATATTTGCCAGCTATTTCTTCTGCTTAAATGAATGCATTCCAGATATGTACATTATTAGCTTGGAAAAACTATAAATTTTATAAACTAAAATAGTCATTTCTCTATAGTACTACAATGCATGTTTTTTGAATAACTCTCTTCTAGAAAAGAGTTTTACTAAAAATAACATGTTTCTCTTTCACATTTTGTCTTCTTTTGCCCTTGCGTATGAATGTATGTGCAGAAACTTGTTTTGCTTCCTTCTTAGAAACAGTCTTACCAGGAACGTGGTGAATAGTGGTAATTTAGTCAGAAAATCCATTACAAAGAAAAAGGAACTAATTTAATTTTAAAAGAAAAGTTGCCCTGGACACATGTATGGTGGTTACGTTAATATACCATTTGTAATAAAAAAGTGTTAGGAAGATGTAAACACTTGCTTTTGATTACTAAGGACAAATAAAGTGAGTTCATGAGGATAGTTAGGTAATGTAGGAAAAAAGAATCTGACTGAGGATAAGTAATCACCTTTACACACACTCTCTATAGTCTCCAGTAATATAAATTATTTAGTTACATTAAGCAGATTTGTTAAACAATGCTTAGTTCTCAATCTCGTATTTTGTTGTAAGTATAGCTGTAAATAAATATACCCACTGAATGAACAAGTCAGTTTCCTTTAGTTCTAGAGGAATTGATGACATTTACCATTTAATAAGTGAAGGAACTACTTAGCTCAAAATCCAAGGTAAAGAAGTTCAGTTCCATATTAGTATGATTACCTGCCCACTTACTATTCAGGGGTGTTAGAGACTGTATGAGACAGTGCACAAAGCTAATTCCCTGCAGTATGCTATGAAAATGCTATAAGTACGTACTTTTGGCAATGTTAGTATAATATGGTGAACAAAGACAACAAAGAAAACCTCTTATTATCCTTCTTAAATTCAAAAGACGAATGAAACCCAAAGCAAAATAACTCAAAAAAAACAACAACAACAAAATCCTAACAAGCAGTTTTGGAGCAGCAACTAATATGGGAAATAGCAGACTTGATGTAAAAAAGCAGAATGGCAAAGTGGTTCAAAGTATGTGATTTGAAATCAAACAGGAATTATTTTAAATTCTGACTCTGACATTTTGAGTCTGTGTCTTTATTTATTAACTAGAAGCCTGGTGCACAAATTCATACACCAGTGGAGTCCCTCAGCTTGGCCTGTGGGATTGGGCTGAAACCGGTTCTCCAACATCCCCTGAAGGGTCCCTGATTGTGAGAGGGCACAGGCCAGGCTGAGGGACCCACCAGTGCACGATCAGGACTGGGAAGGGACTGCCAGAGGGCTTCAGGGCGAGTCTGGCCTATCTCGGTCAGACCCCAGCAGCAAGCTAACCTACTGGGCAGAGCATCTGCCCATTGGTGGCCAGTGTACATCATAGTGAGTGGTTGAGCATATCATTAGCATATTATTCTTTGATTGGTTGAATGGCCAACCGGTCATCTGGACACTTAGCATATTAGGATTTTATTATATACTAGAGGCCTGGTGCACAAAAATTTGTGCACTTGGGGGGAGGGGGAGGTCCCTCAGCCTGGCCTGTGTCCTCTCACAGTCTGGGACCCCTCGGGGGATGACTACCTGCTGGCTTAGGCCTGCTCCCCAGGGGATTAGGCCTAAGCTGGCAATCAGACATCCCTCTGGCAGCCTGACAGCCCTCGGGGAATGTCCACTTGCCAGCGGGGAGCAGACCTAAGCTGCAGTCGGACATCCTTAGCGCTGCTGAGGAGGCAGGAGAGGCTCCCACCACCACCGCTGTACTGGCAGCCATCAGCCTGGCTTGTGGCTGAGCAGAGCCCCCCCATGTGGGAGCACACTGACCACCAGAGGGCAGCTCCTGCATTGAGCGTCTGCCCCCTGATGGTCAGTGTGTGTCATAGTGACCAGTCATTCCCAGTCTTTCTGCTGTTAGGGTCAATTTACCCTTTTGTTACATAGGATAGAGGCCTGGTGCACGGGTGGGGCCAGCTGGTTTGCCCTGAAGGGTGTCCCGGATCAGGGTGGGGGTCTTGCTTGGGTGCTTGGCCAGCCTGGGTGAGGGGCTGATGGCTGTTGGCAGCTGGCCACACCCCCTTCAGGGTGGGGCTCCCCACTGGCGTGCCTGGCCAGTCTGGGTGAGGGACTGAGGGCTGTTTTCAGGCTGGCCCATGACTGAAGCTCCCAGCTTCTCCTTTTTTTCTTTATTCTGGGATTTATTTACCTTCTATAATTGAAACTCTGTTGCCTTCACTGGCGCTCCCAGCTCTGAGGCCGCGGCTGGCTGAAAGCAGGTATCTGGGGTTTGTTTGGCTTCTATAATTGAAACTTTGTTGCCGTCCTGCTCACTCCAGCTCTGAGGCCGCGGCTGGCTGAAAGCAGGTATCTGGGATTTGTTTAGCTTCTATAATTGAAACTTTGTTGCTTTTGGAGCTGTTGCTTTCGGAGCTTAGAGCAGGTCGCGGCAGGCAGGGAACCTTGGCTTCCTCCATCACTGGAGCAAGCAAACCTTCAGCTCGCTTCAGCTGCGTGGCTGCCAGCTGCCATCTTTGTTGACAGTTAATTTGCATATCACCCTGATTTGCCAATGGGAAGCGTAGCGGAGGTACGGTTAATTACCCTTTTTGTCTTTATTAGATAGGATAGGATGGGAAAGATGATCCTTAACTCTTATTATTGTAAATGTAATTGCAGAGCTTAGCACCATGCCAGGCAAATAATATGTGCTAGTAAATAGTAGTTTTTATTTTTAATTAAGTTTAGTCCCACCCTGGCCAGGTTGCTCAGCTGGTTAGAGCATCGTCCCGTATGGGTTTGATTCCCAGTCAGTGCACAGTCCACGTTTTGGGTTAGATCCCCAGTTGGGGCTTGTGTGGGAGACAACTGATGTTTCTCTCACATCAATGTTTCTCTCTCTCTCTTTCTCTCATCAATAAAAACATCCTTGGGTGAAGATTAAAAAAAAAAAAAGATTACTTCCTTTCTTTTCTAACTGATATTTTATTTTTAGATTCAACACAGTAGAGAAGTTAAAAACATGTTTTGAAAGAAAAAGGACCTATGGGTAGCAGTTTTCTGCATTATACTTTTTTCATTTGTAAAATAGATACATTTATGATATGTTGAGACTATTAAATGAGGGAATACACACAAAGTGTTCAACACATTCTCCAACAATAGTGAGCACTTGACAAATGGCTAAAATCATAACTCCTGGGGTTTGGCTCTAGCTCTTGTGCTGATCACTATGCAACTTTGAGCAAGTCACTCAGCCTTTCTTTTCTTTTCTTTTTTTAAAAATTGATTTCAAAGTGGAAGGGAGAGGGAGAGAGAGATAGAAACATTGATGAGACAGAATCAGCGGCCTCCTGCACACCCCCTACTGGGGATGGAGCCCACAACCCAGGCATTTGCCCTAACCGGAAAGCGAATCCTGACCTCCTAGTTCATAGGTCTACACTCAACTACTAAGCCACATTGGCTGGGCCAACCTTTCTGAATTTCATAAAAAAAAAAAAAGGGGGGGGGTCATTACACCTGTCCTGTTTATCTAGGTTTATTGAGATAATAAAAGAATGCATGTAAGCACTTTGAAAACTATAAAGCCCATTAACAATGGATGGTGTTATTATGGTTCCTGTCGCAGTTTAGAGGTTAAGCATCATAAAAATGGGAATTTAAAAATCTAAAAGAAAGCTATGCTTGACCTTTGTTACTTCTGCAGACAATACACAAGTGATGAACATTATAGAAGCAACGTTTTTCTCGGTTGAGATTAGTTTATTATGGTACTAAGGATCAGAAAAGTTACTAAATATGAATATTTTGTGCTCTCAGGAATAAGATATTAAGACTTGAAATTGTGTACATTGTAGTGTATGACAAGTATATTGAAAGCCTTATTTGACCTCAGGAATCCACTTCTAACAGGAATGATATATTATTATGTTAGATTTAATTAAAATTTGTAAAACCTTTTAAGATGGAAAACTCTATAAAGTGGTTCCCAACGTGGGGCACATGTCCCACAGGGGGGCAATTTGATTTTTAAGGGAGCAATTTAAGAATGAGTTGTTAACAGTGAATTTTTTTGCATTTCTTATGATTCTAGGGGCCTCATATACAGTATGTAAATATATATTGTGACATGGTTATGCATTTCAGTTCTCTATTATATGTTTTGAAACTGCTATTTTTTTCATATCACTTCATATTATTATTATTATTAAAACAATTTCTTAGTGATTTCTTCAGTACTTCAACTGTCCTTTCATTCTTTCATTTTTCTCTTTCATGGATGCCATATTCTTTGGAAGCTTGTTTAAACCAAGCTAATGGCCGTTTAAGTTTCCTCCATGTGAACAGGAGTTCACTTTTTGAATAAGAATTATATGTAATGGGGGAGGACATCAGGATTTTAGAGATATTTAGGTGGGGCATGGCCAAAAAAGGTTGGGAACCACTGCTATAAATGCTTAGCATTTATTGCTACAAACGCCTAACAAGGTTAAGTTCCTCTTCAAAATGCAGCTAGTTGTTAACATAACATGGCATGCCAAAAAGAGAGTTGCTATATCATACCAGTGATTTCCTGGATATAGCAATCGTTAGAACTTACTAATTATAACTATTAAACAATCATTCTTCTAAGGTTATTATCATCTCACAAATTGAGGCACTGAGAAGTGAAATAACTAATTTGATTCTACACTTCAAGCTGGAACAGAGTAAAGCCCAAGCTTTCTGAGAAGTACTAATGCTGTAGAGCTGCCATGTCCAATATGGTAGCCACTACTGTGTGTGGCTTTTTAACTCTTGACACGTGGCTAGTATGACTGAGGAACTAACTTTTAGATTTTATATAATTTTAAAATTTAAAACTGATACTGAGTTTAGTAATTATATAAATTTTAAGAACATTTAGATCAATCTAAATACTACAAAGTACCTATTCAACTGTAAATTTTATGAAATCTAAATATGAAGTATTTCCAATGAAAACTTAACATCTTATATGATAAGTATTTTAAGATGTAGTAGTGCCCAGCCAGCATGGCTCAGTGGTTGAGTGTCAATCTGTGAACCAGGTCATGGTTTGATTCCCGGTCAGGGCACATGCCTGGGATTGTGGGCTCGATCCCCAGTGTGGGCCATGCAAGAGGTAGCCGATCATTGATTCTCTCTCATCATTGATGTTTCTATCTCTTCTCTCCTCCCTTCCTCTCTAAAATCGATAAAAATATTTTTTTAAAAAAAATATAGTAGCAATTTTAAAGTTACGTAAGTAGTTTGCATTATATTTCTATTAGGTAACACTGCTATACAGGTTTAAAGATATGCAATAAATTATATATGGGTCTTATTCCCTCTTTTATCCTTTCAATTCAATTATAGGAAGTTGAAAAATACTTGAATGTTAAAAATTCAGTTCCGTAGTTATAGAATCAGGAGCAGTTATATAGGTCTTTCTTTGATATGTAGAGACATGGCCTTTAGGAAGCATAATCTCAGTGAAGTGCTGATAAAAGTTTAACAACTAGATCATAAAAAACAAAAACAAAATATAAACAGGGGCATGGATACATGGTACAGACAGACAACTGTTGAAGGAATAGGGGAGAGGAGGACTGGATGAAAAAAGGTGAAGGGATCAGCCGAAGGACATATATGCATAACCCACAGTCACAGACAAGTGTGATGAAGGCCGGAGGGAAGGGGGAGGCATATCCAAAAAAATATTACTAAGAGTGATGTCAAAGAGTTACTGTCTATGTTTTCTTACAGAAGTTCTATGGTTTGAGGTCTTATATTTAAGTCTTTAATCCATTTTGAATTAATTCTTGTATATCATATAAAAGAATTATGATTCAACTTCTTTCTCAAGATTGCTTTGCTATCTGTGGTCCTTTGTGATTTCAGATAAATTTTAGGATTATTTTTTTTTCTAGTTCTGTGAAAAATGCCAGTATTTTGATAGGGATTGCAATGAATCTGTAGATTGCTTTGGGTAATAAGGACATCGTAATGATTTTCTATTCATGTGCGTGGTATAACCTTGCATTTATTTGTATCTTCTTCAATTACTTTTTTCAATGTCTTATAGTTTTCCAAGTACAGGTCTTTTACCTCCTTGCTGCATTTTATTCTTTGAAATTTTATTCTTTTTGATGCAATTGTAAATGGGATTGCTTTCTTAATTACTCTTTCGGTAGTTTGTTATTAGTATATAAAAGTGTAACCAATTCCTGAATATTAATTTTGTATCCTGCTACTTTATTGAATTTACTTAATAGTTCTAATAGTTATTTGATGGGTTCTTTAGGATTTCTCTATATAGTATCATGTCATCTTCAAATAATGAGTTTTACTACTTCCTTTTTAATTTGGATGCCTATTATTGCTTTTGTCTTATTGATGATGAGGGATCATCCGTGTGTTTCTGATTTTAAAGAAAAAGCTTTCAGCCTTTCACAGTTGACTATGATGTTAGCTGTGGGTTTGTCATACATGGCCTTTATTATGTTGAGGCATTTTCCCTCTATCCTCACTCTGCTGAGAGTTTTTATCATAAATGGATATAGATTTTTATCAAATGCCTTTTCCGTATCTGTTAATATCACATAATTTTTATTCTTTATTTTGTTTGTGATGTATCATGTTAATTGATTTACTGATATTGAACCAACTTTGTGTCACAGGAGTAAATCCCACTTAATCATGATGTATGATCTATTAATGTATTGCTGTATTTTGTTTACTAATATTTTGAAGATTTTTGCATCTATTTTACAGTGGGCTGTAATCTTCCTTTTTTGTAGTGTCTTTGTCTGGTTTTGGTTTCAGGGTAATGCTGACATCATAACATGAGTTTGGAGCCTTCCTTTATCTTCAGTGTTTTGGAATAGTTTGAGACAAATGGGTATTAATTCTTCCTTAATACTTGGTAAAATTCACCTAGGAAGACACCTAGTCCAAGGTTTTTGTTTGTTGGGAGATTTTGCTTACTGATTCCATTTTATTTGTAGTTACCAGTCCGTTCAGATTTTCTGTTTCTTCTTGGTTCAGCCTTGGAAGATTGCATGTTTCTAGGGATGTATCGGTTTCTTTCAGGTTGTCCAATCTGTTGGCATATAATTGTTCATAGTATTTCCGTATAATCCTCTGTATTTCTGTGGTATTGGTTGTCACTTCTTTTTATTTTCACTTTATTACAGATTTCTCTCTCCACACCCCACTTTGCCCACCTCCACCTGGCTCCTGTCCTCCCCTCCCCCTGGTCATCACCACACTGTTGTCTTTGTCCATGGGCTGTACATATATGTTATTTGGCTAATCTCTTCACCTTCTTTCATCCAGTCTGCCCCACCTCCCTCTCCTCTGACACCTGTCAGTCTGTGTTCCCTGTATCCTTGCCTCAGGAACTATTTTGTTAATTTGTTAGATTCCACATATACGTGATATCATATGGTATTTGTCTTTCTCTGACTGGCTTTCATTTCTGTTATTATTAATTTGGGGCTTCTCTCTTTTTTTCTTGATGAGACTGGCTAAAAGTTTATCAGTTTTGTTTATCTTTTCCAAGAACCAAGTTTTCAAGTTTTGGTTTCACTGATGTTTTCTATTGATTTTTTTAGACTCTATTTCATTTCTTTCAGCTCTGGTTTTTATTATAGCCTTCCTTCTACTCACTTTGGGCTTATTCTTTTTCTAGTTCCTTTTGGTGTAATTTAGATTGTTTGAGATTTTTCTTGCTTCTTGAAGCAGGCCTATATTGTTATAATTTTCTGTCTTAGTACTGCTTTGGCTATGTCCCTTCAGTTTTGGGGTTCTTTCATTTTCATTTGTCTCAAGGTAACTTTTTATTTCTTCCTTAATCTTGTTGTTAACCAATTCATTGTTTAATAGCATGTTAGCCTCTATGTGTTTGTGTATTTTTCAGTTTTCTTCTTGTAATTGATTTCTAATTTCATACCATTGTGACCAAAGAAGATGCTTGATATAACTTCTTTTTTTAAAATTTATTTTCCCTTTATTGATTAAGATATTACAAATGTGTCCTTATTCCCCCAGTGTCCTCTCATCCCCCCATCCTGCCCTCACCCTCACCCCCTGTTGTCCACATCCATCACTAATGCTTATATGCATGCATACAAGTCCTTTTTTTGATCTCTCCCCCTCACCCGCACCCTCCCCTACCTTCCCTCTGAGTTTTGAGCATCTGATCTATGCTTCTCTGTCTCTACATCTGTTTTTGTTCATAGGTTTATGTTGTTCATTATAATCCACAAATGAGTGAGAGCATGTGATATTTATCTTTCTCTGACTGACTTATTTCACTTAGCATAATGCTCTTCAGCTGTTGCAAATGGTAGGAGTTCCTTCTTTTTTACAGCAGTGTAGTATTCCATTGTGTAGATGTACCACAGTTTTTTAATCCACTCATCTGCTGATGGGCACTTAGGCTGATTCCAAATCTTAGCTATTGTAAATTGTGCTGCTATGAGCATAGGGATGCATATATCCTTTCTGATTGGTGTTTCTTGGGATATATTCCTAGAAGTGGGCTCACTGGGTCAAATGGAAGTTCCATTTTTAGTTTTTTGAGTAAACGCCATACTGTTCTCCACAGTGGCTGCACCAGTTTGCATTCCCACCAGCAGTGAACGAGGTTTCCTTTTTCTCTGCATCCTCTCCAGCATTTGTCATTTGCAGATTTATGATAACCATTCTGACAGGTGTGAGATGGCACCTCATTGTCGTTTTGATTTGCATCTCTCAGATGATTAGTAACTTTGAGCATGTTTTTATATGTCTCTCAGCATTATGTATGTCCTCTTTCAAAAAGTGTATATTTAGGTCCATTGCCCATTTTTTGATTGGGTTATCTTCCTTTTGTTAAGTTGTATGAGTTCCCTGTAAATGTTGGAGATTAAACCTTTATCAGAGAGATCATTGGCAAATATGTTCTCCCATGCAGTGGGTTTTCTTGTTATTTTGTTGATGGTTTCTTTTGCTGTGCAAAAGCTTTTTATTTTGATATAGTCCCATTTGTTTATTTTCCCTTTAGTTTCCATTGCCCTAGGAGCTGTGTCAGTGAAGAAATTCATTCGGCATATATCTGAGATTTTGCTACCTGTGGATTCCTCTAGTATTTTTATGGTTTTCTGTCTTACATTTAAGTCCTTTATCCATTTAGAGTTTATTTTTGTGTATGGTTTAAGTTGGTGGTCTAGTTTCATTTTTTTGCATGTATCTGTCCAATTTTCCCAACACCATTTATTGAAGAGACTGTCTTGACTCCATTGTATGTTCTTGCCTCCTTTGTCAAATATTAATTGAGCATATTGGTTTGGGTCGATTTCTGGATTCTCTATTCTATTCCATTGGTCTATGTGTCTGTTCTTGTGCCAGTACCTGGCAGTTTTGAGAACAGTGGCTTTGTAATACAGCTTGATATCTGGTATTGAGATCCCTCCTACTTTGTTGTTCTTTCTCAGGATTGCAGCAGCTATTCGGGTTTTTTGTTGTTGTTTTTTTTAATTCTAGATGAATTTTTGGAGAGTTCTTTCTAGATCTGTGAAATATGCTGTTGGTATTTTAATGGGGAGTGCATTGAATCTATAGATTGCTTTGGGTAGTATGGACATTTTGATGATTTTGATTCTTCCAATCCATGAACAAGGTATGTTCTTCCATCTGTTTATGTCTTCCTCTATCTCTTTTCTCAATGTCCTGTAGTTTTCTGGGTAGAGGTCTTTTACTCCTTAGTTTATTCCTAGGTATCTTAGTTTTTTTGGTGTAATGGTAAATGGGATTTATTTTTACAATTTCTCTTTCTGTAAGTTCATTATTGGCGTATAAAAATGCCATAGATTTCTTGGTGTTAATTTTGTATCCTGCTACATTGCCAAATTCATTTATTAGGTCTAATAATTTTTTGCTGGAGTCTTTAGGGTTTCTAAGTACAGTATCATGTCATCTGTGAATAACGACAAGTTTACTTCTTCTTTTCTGATCGCTTTGGCTAGCACTTCCAGTACTATATCGAACAGGAGTGGTGAAAGTAAGCATCCCTGTCCTGTTCCTGTTCTTAAGGGAAACGGTTTTAGTTTTTGCCCATTGAGTATGATGTTGGCTGTAGGTTTGTCATATAAGGCTTTTATTATGTTGAGGTATGATCCCTCTATTCCCACTTTGCTGAGAGTTTTTATCAAGAAAGGGTGTTGGACTTTGTCAAATGCCTTTTCTGCATCAATCGATATGATTATGTTGTTTTCTCTCAACTTGTTTGTGATGTATCATGTTTATTGATTTGTGGACATTGTACCAGCCTTGCATTCCTGGAATAAATCCCACTTGGTCATGGTGTATGATCTTTCTAATGTAATGCTGGATCCAGTTTGCTAGAATTTTGTTGAGGATTTTAGCATCTATGTTCATCAGGGATATTGGCCTGTAATTCTCTTTCTTTTTGGTGTTTTTATCTGGTTTTGGGATTAAGGTAATGCTGGCTTCATAGAAAGAGCTTGGAAGTGTGCCTTCCTCTTGAATTTTTTGGAATAATCTGAGAAGGATTGGCTTTAGTTCTTCTTTGAATGTTCAGTAAAACTCCCCTGTGAAGCCATCTGGTCCAGGCCTTTGTTTGCTAGAAGCTTTTTGATTACTGTTTCAATTTCATCAGTAGTTATTGGCCTATTCAGGTTTTTTTATTCTTCCTGATTGAGTTTTGGAAGCTTGTATTTTTCTAGGAATGTGTCCATCTCATCGAGGTTGTCCAGTTTGTTGGCTTTGTTTGTGGTATTTTTTGACAATCCTTTGTATATCAGTAGGGTCTGTTGTTACTTTACCTCTTTCATTTCTGATTTTGTTTATTTGGGTCCTTGGGTCCTTTCTCTTTGTTTCTTGGTGAGCCTGTCGAGAGGTTCATCAATCTTGTTAATCCTTTCAAAGAAACAGCTCGTTGTTTCATTCATCTTTTGTATTGTTTTTTGGTCTCTATGCCATTTATTTCTGCTCTGATCTTTATTATTTCCTTCCTTCTGGATACTGTGGGCTTTTCTTGTTGCTCTCTTTCTCTTTGAGTTGTAGGGTTAGATCAGTGGTCGGCAAACCACATCTCACAAGCCACATGCGGCTCTTTGGCCCTATGAGTGTGGCTCTTCCACAAAATGCCAGCTCTTCCACAAAATACTGACTTCTGTGCATGGGCCATGAAGTTTCAATCGCATTGTATGTGCGTGCCCACACGTGGTATTTTGTGGAAGAGTCACACTCAAGGGGCTAAAGAGCTGCATGTGGCTCGTGAGACGCAGTTTGCCGACCACGGGGTTAGATCATTTATTACCAGTTTTTCTTGTTTTTTGAGGTAGGCCTGTAGAGCTATGAACTTCCCTCTCAGGATTGCTTTCATTGTGTCTCATAGATTTTGGATTGTTGTGTTTTCATTGTCATTTGTTTCCAGGATGCTTTTTATTTCTTCTTTGATCTCTCTGGTAACCCAGTCATTGTATAATAGCATGCTAGTTAGCCTCCAAGTGTTTGATTTTTTTTCAATGTTTTTATTGTAGTTGATTTCTAGTTTTATGCCATTGTGATCTGAGAAGATGCTTGTTATGATTTCTATTCTCTTGAATTTGAAGAGATTTTGCCTGTGTCCCAAGGTATGGTCTATCTTTGTAAATGTCCCATGCGCACTGGAGAAGAATGTGTATTCTGTAGCTTTGGGGTGAAATATTCTGAAGATGTCAATTAAGTCCATCTGATCTAGTGAGTCATTTAGGATTGCTGTTTCTTTTTTTTAATTAGCACATTTATTTTATTTTATTTTAATTTCTTCATTGGTTAAGGTATTACAAATGTGTCCTCATCCCCCCATTAACCCCCAACCCCCCACTCATGTTCTTATCCCCCTGTTGTCCATGTCCATTGGTTTGGCTTATATGCATGCATACAAGTCCTTTGGTTGATCTCTACCCCCACCCTCCCCTACTTTCCCTCTGGGGATTGATAGTATGATCGCTGTTTCTCTGTCTTTGGATCTGTCCCTGTTTATCAGTCTATGTAGTTCTCTATATTCCACAAATGTGTGAGATCATGTGGTATTTATATTTCTCTGGCTAATTTCACTTAGCATAATGCTCTCCAGTTCCATCTATGCTGTTGCAAACGGCAAGAGTTCTTTTTTACTGCAGCGTAGTATTCCATTGTGTAGATGTACCAGTTTTTTAATCCACTCATCTGCTGATGGGCACTTAGGCTGTTTCCAAATCTTAGCTATGGTGAATTGTGCTGCTATGAACATAGGGGTGCATATATCCTTTCTGATTGGTGTTTCTGGTTTCTTGGGATATATTCCTAGAAGTGGGAGGATTGCTGTTTCTTTGCTGATTTTTTGTTTAGAGGATTTATCCAGTGGTGTCAGTGGGGTATTAAAGTCCCCTACTATGACTGTATTGCTATCGATCTCTCCCTTGATATCTTTCAGAAGTTGTTTTATGCATTTGGGTGCTCCTGTATTGGGTGCATATATGTTTACCAGAGTCATATCTTCTTGTTGAATTGCTCCCTTTAGTATTATGTAGTGGCCTTCCTTATCTCTTGTTATGGCCTTTACTTTGAGGTCTATTTTGTCAGATATAAGTATTCCAACCCCAGCTTTTTCCTCATTTCCATTTTCCTGAAAAATTTTTTTCCATCCCTTCACTCTCAGTCTGTGTGAATCCTTTGTTCTGAGGTGGGTCTCTTGCAGACAGCAAATATATGGGTCATTTTTTTTAATCCATTCAGCTACCCTGTGTCTTTTGATTGGAGCATTTAATCCATTTACATTTAATGTTATTATTGAAAAGTACTTGTTTGTGGTCATTTTTATTCTTAATGTTTGTGTTTCTTCTTGTCTTTGTTTCTTCTTTTTACAGCAGTCCCTTTAGCATTTCTTGCATTGCTGGCTTGGTGGTAATAAACTCTCTTAGCCCTTTTTTGTCTGTGAAGCTCCTGATTCCACCTTCAATTTTGAATGATAGCCTTGATGGGTATAGTATTCTTGGATTCATTCCCTTGCTTTGCATCACTTGTATATTTCATTCCAATCCCTTCTTGCCTGGTGTGTTTCTGTTGAGAAGCCAGCTGATGTTCTAATAGGAGACCCCTTGTAGGCAACTTTCTGTCTCTCTCTGGCAGCCTTTAAGATTCTTACTTTGTCGTTGGTGTTTGCCAATTTAATTATGATGTGTCTTGGTGTTGGTCTTTTGGGGTTCATCTTGTTTGGCACTGTATGTGCTTCTTGGACTTGTGTAGTTTTTTTCTTGCCAGTATCAGGGAAGTTTTCTGTCATTATTTCTTCAAACAGGTTTTCTATCCATTGATTCTCCTCCTCTCCTTCTGGTACCCCTATTAAGCGAATGTTGTTTTGTTTTGCATTGTCCCAAAGTTCCCTTAGGCTCTCCTCTTGATTTTTAAGGTTTTTTTTTCCAGTTGCTCCTGTGTTTGTGTGTATTTTCCTATCTTGTCTTCTAATTTGCTGATGTGGTCCCCAGCCTCTTCTAGTCTGCTGTTTAAGCTTTCCATTGTGTTCTTTATTGCAGCTATGTCGTTCTTCATTTCCTCTTGGTTTCTTTTCATGTTGGTGACATTCTCATTCAGCTCCTTATAATTCTCATTGAGTTGTGTGTATTTGTCATCCAGCCGTTTGAGCATCCTTATAACCATTACTCTGAATTCTTTCTCTGATAAGTTAGTAGCCTCAATTTCATTTAACTCCCTTTCTGGTGATTCCTCTTTTTTCTTTCCTTCGTGGATTGCTTTTTTGTCTTGCCTTTTTGTCTTGCCATGTTTTGCTGTAATGTTTTAATTGTAGCTCTGATTGCTTTGCTACCCAGTTTCTTTTGGGTATGGTGCTACTGGTGTGACCTCTCAGGTCTCCTGGGCTTTGTAGTCTAGTGTAGCTCCTTACTTGAGCTATTTGGGTACTCTTGATATAGGCCTGCGAGCTGGAAAGGCGTAACTGAGATGTCTAGAAGTTAGCAGCCGTGGATGGGGTGTCCCAATTTTTGCTGTCTTGTGCCCTTGGTTGAAATCACGCGTGCCCAGCGGGGACTCACAGTGGCACTCAGGAACCATCTGTTGGGGTGGTGTGGCTCAGAAGGCCTGCATTCTGGAAAGGTGTGACTGTGGTGTCCAGAGTTCTGCTTTTGCTGCTGCCTCCATGGTTAGATACACGTGATCCCAGCGGCAGTTCACAGGGGCACCTATGGTGTGTTTGCCAGCAGGATGTACTGACACACTCTGAAGGGCCCTGGCACTGAAGCCACTGGATTGCAGTGTCTGTGGACAGGTATCCCAGAATAGGGAATTCAGTGTTTCTACAGCCCAGCAATGCACCCATTTGTTTAAGTGCATGTCCAGTGGGGCCCCAGGGCTGCCTGTGGAGCGGTGGTCTTGGGAGACGTGCACACTGGAAAAGCATGCAACTGTAGTGTCCAGAGTTCTGCAGCTGTGGGGGTGGGGAAACTCAGTTTTTGCTGATGCACCTGTGGTGGATAGGCGCGTGTTCCCGGTGGTGGCACACAGGAGCACCCACAGTGAGTTTGCTAGCGCCAGCGCACTGAAGCACTCTGAAGGGTCCTGGCATGCTTAATCAGGGCGTCTTTGGGCAGGTATCCAGGATGGGTGAATTCAGAATTTCTATTGCTCAGGGGAGTGCGTCCCTATTTGTCCAAGATCAGACCCAGCGGAGGTTCACTGCGGCTTCCCAAAGTACCCTGTGGATAGATGGGCTCAGGGGGAGTGAGCAACTGTGGCAGTGCCTTGGCCAGGCGCTGAGCTCTGACGCACTCTGAGGGACCCTGGCACTGAAGGGCCCTGGCGCTTAGGTTGCGCAGCTGGGTGTGTGCGGGCTGTTATTCAGGCAGAGGTAATTCAGAATTTCTACTGGGGGTGGGGGGCAGTGCGCCTGTGTCTGTACAAAATCACACCCAGCTGGGGCTAACAGTGACTCCTAAGAGAAGTCTATGGAGTGGTGTGCCTCGGAGACCTGTGTGCTGGAGATGCGCGAATGCGATGTCGGAGGTCTGCCACTGGGGGGAGGAGGCTGCACTTACTGCTGCGGGCGCGGGCACGGTGCTCCTTTGGAGGTGGAGATCCCAGGGTCTGCGAGTCTGTGGGTGGGCAGCAGGATTTTGGCTGGAGTGGCTGCTGGGTCATGGGCAGTATCCCAGGCCTGTCTGGGTGGTGGTGCTGATGAGTTCCTAGAAGAGGCCGCTCTCCCCTTCAAGATGGTGTGGGCTCCGTGCCCGAGTCCCGGCAGTCCGGGGAGTACCCGCAGCGTTGGTAGTTTCTCCCTGTCCCAGAGAGCCTGGTCTGCCAGCCTCTGCTGCTCCTGCCGGATTTAACTGTCCCTCCCTCACTCACACACCACACACACCCACACCTTCTCTTTTCATCCCCTCACTCACTCACTCACTTCCTATCCCTCACCTCCGTCCTGCCAGCCGCCATCTTTTTCTCGATATAATTTCAATCTTCTTAAATTTACTGAGACTTGTTTTATGATGTAACATGTGGAAAACGTTCCATATGAGCTCGTAAACAATGTATATTCTGCTTTTGGGTGAAATGTCCTAAAAATATAAACTATTTTTTTTCCTTTTTATTGACTCTATTGGGGTGACACTGGTCAACAAAAGTATTCAGGTTTCAGGTGCACAATTCTACAACACATCATCTGTACACTATATTGTGTGATCACTACCACAAGTCAAGTCTCTGTCCATCACCATTTACCCTCCTTACACCTCCAGCACTCACTGCACTGTTGTCCATGTCTATGAGCTTTTTTTCACACAATCCTTCCACTCTCCCTCCCCTTAATTTTCCCCCTCCCTGACAGCTGTTGGCCTGCTATCTATGAGTCTGTCTCTATCTTGCTTGTTAGTTTATTTTGTTCATTAGATACTACATGAGTGAAATTGTATAGTACTTATCAAGAGAGTACATTACTGTCAATCTCTTGTACTAGGTGTCCTGTGAGGCTTTGTGGTACAATCTGTCTTTTTACCTGAGCTGGGTGCTCCAGGGATGTCCCTTTTGTGGGTTGTGTGTGCCCTTCTGTTGTAGTTGAGTTTTGAATGCTGTTAGCATGTTAGTGATGGGATTGATCCTTAGGCTGACTGGCTGTTAGGATTGACCATAACTATAGCACACAAGCTATTGTGTGTAAGCTGACCCCATGGACTAGGAGATGCTGTCATAGGGCTCTGGTACCAGCTGAGTCTGCCCTGTGTTGTTTCTGAACTGATTGGGTTCTAATCTGGTGTAAAGCCAGCCACCAATTGTATTAGTTTTAGAGACTCTTGACACGGGCTCCAGTGCAAGCCAAGATCAGCCACAATTTGTGTCAGGCTTCGGGCCACCTAGTGGGCTACAAAGTAATCTGCCATTGGTTAACACTTGTGCTGGGCTTGGAGGTGACTGAGAGAGGATGTGCTGCAAACAGAGGCCAGATGCCACTAGTTCCATGCGTGGAACTGTTTGATGGGCACCACTGTGTGACCTGAGGTAGAGGACTCTTGAGCCAGGTTTGTGGCTAATTAGTTGAAGCTATGTTCTACACCAATACAGGCCACATACTGTGCCAGACTTGGGACCATCTGATAGCGGTTACAATGCAAGTTGAGAATGGTCGCTGCTTGTGCCAGGCTTGGAAACACTTAGCAAGTGGTACAGGGCATGCTGAAGCCAGCAGCTGCTTGTTTGGGGTTTGTGGAGCCTTGAGAGATTTTAGGGGTGTCTGTAGCACAAGCCAAGGCAGGTTGCTTATGTGAAAAAACTGCTAAAAGTGGCTTGGGTGGTATGTCAGAGAATCACCAGGGCAGGCAAAGAATGTTAGCCAGGTTAACTATGAATTCAGATTTGATGCTCACCTGAGGCTGTCAACTGGGTGGAAAGAGGACTTAAAGGAGTAATGGTGCCTACTAGAGTTTTGTCCTTGGAATGCTCTGCCCCGACCCTGAAGCCAGTTAATTCAGTTCCGCCCATATGTCCCTGGTGCTCTTTGAGCTGCAGTACCCACACTGGAGCCCAGAATGAATGAGTCTGTGCACGGCCTCAAGGATGCCTGGAACTCCAGCAACCCTTGTTTCAGCCCTCTGCAATCCCCACTGATTTTCATAACCAGATAGGGACTGCTCTTCCCAGCACTGGGCCACTGGGATCCCTTATTTCACAGGAGGGACTGCCAGCAGAGATTCCGTCTGAGTTATTGCCACACCAGTGAGATGGGCTCTGCCTGTTCCACATCTCCACCCCTACTACAAATCTGTCAAAGCTTCCTCTTTATACCCTTACTTATAGGATTTCTGTTCAGGTGGTTCTCAATGATGGTTGTGCTATCGTTGAGGTTGTTCTATAATTTAATTTTGATGTGGCTTGTGAAGAGGCAAGCACAGTGTTTACCTACTCTGCCATCTTGACCAGAAGTAAGATATCTTCATATTCTTAAAGTTTGTAGCATATTACTGTACACATTGATTTGTCCACTACATTTTAGGATTAATAGAAGATATTTTTACTGTGCTACACACTAGCCAAGTTAACACATATTCTATGTATTCTTAACTTCATGGTTTTATTACTCTTAATATAGTAATTCTCAAGTAAAAACCTTCATTATTTACCTGCAGAAAATTTAATTGCCAGTGATTTTGTCCTAGATCAGCACAATTTACTGGCCTGATATGTGAGACATTGATTCCTTTCTGAAAAGGAGAAAAAGCAGGTTTAAAGCCCAAATAGTTTAATGTTTGTACCTTTTTCCCCAGGAAAAGACTATTATCTTTTGTTAGCAACTGACAATTTATCACAAAGTGAATTCTGAAAATATGACACCTTATTTCATAATATAGTGATCTAGTATTTCACTAGATTTCATTGTTAAATATTTAAACGATGGAAAAGTTTAATCTGAAAGTAAGTACCTAATTTAGAGAAAGTTAAGGATATTAAAAACTGGTATTATTTAATATGTCACATTCTATGATTGACAACATTATGTCACCACAAAGAAAGGAACAAAGGTTGAGTAATCATGCATTCTTAGGAATTTACTGAGAACTATAAATCTCTTTTAAGTTGTACAAGTAAGATAGTCTTGTGTAGATCTCTGTAGCTAAGCAAGGCAGTTAGTCTTTGATGTACTTAAACTTACAAAAGGTTTAGGATTATGTCTTTAGGCAAAGATGCCTAAAGGAAGGAAGGTATAGATCAAAACTGACATCATGACACGATAAATAGAAGATTGGAATGAATATATCTTCTAAGTCAAACAAGTAATATAATGTCTCTCAAGAACAGTTAATCATAATTTTAATTGGAGAACTAAAAACTTTTTTTGTATCTTAAATTTTAGAAGAATTTATATTGAGATATTTTAATTATAAGAACAAATCTTTGTCCATATATTATCTACTGGATACATTTTCACAATCATATCATGATTTTTATACTGAAACAGAGGCATTTAGGAAGAAGATAAATTATTAAAAATCAGTTTTTGAGTGATTTTTTGATGACACTGTGTTACAAAAAGCAAGATAAATATATGCATAATAAAAATCAGAAATAGGCCCTGACCAGTTTGGCTCAGTGGATGGAGCGCCGGTCTGCGGACTCAAGGGTCCCGGGTTCGATTCTGGTCAAGGGCATGTACCTTGGTTGCAGGCACATCCCCAGTGGGGGGTGTGTAGGAGGCAGATGAATGACGTTTCTCTCTCATCAATGTTTCTAGCTCTCTATCCCTCCCCTTCCTCTCTGTAAAAAATCAGAAATAGGATGATAGTCTTTGTTTTTCAATATTGTATAGTTCAAGCACAAATAACCTTTTATATCAGAATTTAAAAGTATATTTAACACTAGATTGCCCAAGGAAGTCATTTTGACTGCTTTTTAATTTCAATTAGAAAAACAATTATGTATATAAGGACACAATGTCTTAGAATTTTGTGACTTTTTGTACAACATATAAATGCGTTTATTAATAATTGTAGTTACCTCCCCCCCTTCATTTCCGGTATATATATATATGTATGTTATACCTATATTGCCCAAAAGCAGTCATTTTGACTGCTTGGGGGGGAAATTTTAACTCTTAGTATTGAATTGAGTAAATTTCTTATATGACCAGTTCGGCTCTGTATTGAAATAACAGTTTTCATTTTTTTTCGATTACCGTCACATGATAACATACAAGTACATGATAAATTGTCAATACTTGATAAGTTGCAGTTGCTCAATAAGCTAAACTAGTATTTGTTATTCGAATCTTTATGCAGTGATACTTGTTCTAATAAGTTGTTTATTTTATTTCTTTTGCGCCCTAAATTCATGAAAGAAATGTCGAATAGAAGTGAGTTATTGGAAAAGCTAAGGAACATAAGTGAAGAGTGCTCCGATATTCTTTCACAATGCAGTCATTTTGACTGCTTTTGGGCAATATAGGTATATACTAAATTTCAGTCTTTCTAGTGTTAAAAGGAGATGGCAATTTATAAAGTTACAGCCTTTTATAGAATAGTATCTGTAAGATCATCTATATATAAAAAAGTCTAAGCGACTGTTCAACCAGTACCTATGACATGCAGTGACCACCAGAGGGCAGATGCTAAACACACAGGCATGGAAACATGGAACAGACTGATAAATCTCAGAGGGAAGTGGGGAGGGCAGGAAGAGATTAACCAAATCTTATATGCATACTAGAGGCCCAGGGCTCGAAAATTCGTGCACTTGGTAGGGGGGGGTCCCTCAGTCCAGCCTGCGCCCTCGAGATGTCCGACTGACGGCTTAAACGGCCTAAGCCGCAATCTGGCCTCCCTCTGTGGGAGGTGACTGGCGGGCCGATCAGGGGATGGGGACCAGCAAGCAGCTGGCCCTTCTCCCCATCACCGTTGGACTCCCTCTGTGGGAGGCAACCCTGGCGGGCTGATCTGGGGATGGCGCCAGCCTCGCCCCACCCCACATCGCCCCGCCACTGCTGCCACCAGTGGCCTCCCTCTGCAGGAGACAACTGGGCAGGCTAATCAGGGGACAGTGCTGGCCAGCAAGTGGCTGGCCCCATCCCCCCAATCACCCCTCCATCACCACTGGTCGCCACCACCCCCCCCCCCTCGCTGTCCCTTCCCTCTGCCCGCTGGCACACGCCTTGGCTTGCCTGGCGCCTCCTGTTGACCAGTCATTTGGCCGTTCAGTTGATTTGCATATTACGCTTTTATTATATAGGTCGAGAGGCCCAGTGCACAGATTGGTGCACTGGTGGGGTCCCTCGGCCTGGCCTTTGGAGATCAGGCCGAATCTGTGTACCGGGACTCCGAAATCCCCCAAGGGGTTCTGGATTGCGAAAGGGCGCAGGCCAGGCCGAGGGACCCCACTGCTGCACAACCCATATACCGGGCCTCTAGTATAAGATAAGTGTATTTGGAACTACAGTGCATTTGGAAGGCTATACCCTACAGATGACAAAGCAACACAATAGAAGGAGCCTGGTTATCTGATTCCAAGACACCTTACCAGTTCTGGAACATCTTCCAGGATGACGTTTGTGTAAAAGAAAGAAAATTCTTTCAAGTTACCACAGTCTCCCTTTGGAGAAGCCTATACTGTTTCATATCTAATACACATGTTGGCATTATCGCACCACTAAGGACGCTACCAGTGAAGCTCATTCAACCCTGGTTACTTTGACTGACATACTACTCAAGGTCCTAGCCAGAACAATTAGGCAGAAAACAAAATATAAGGCATCGAAATCAGAAAGGAAGAAGATTCATTCACATACATTACTAAAGTTGGAGGATACAAAAATCAATATATTATTTTTTTACTAGAGGCCCAGTGCACAAAAATTTGTGCACTTGGGGGGGGGTGCGTCCCTTAGTCTGGCTTGTGCCCTCTCGAAGTCTGGGACCCCTCGGGGGATGACTACCTGCTGGCTTAGGCCTGCTCCCCAGGGGACTGGGTCTAAGCTGGCAATCAGACATCCCTCTGGCAGCCCGGGAGCCCTCGGGGGATGTCCACTTTCCAGAGGGGAGCAGACCTAAGCTGCAGTCAGACATCCTTAGCACTCCTGAGGAGGCAGGAGAGGCTCCCACCACCACCGCTGTACTGGCAGCCATCAGCCTGGCTTGTGGCTGAGCAGAGCTCCCCCATGTGGGAGCGCACTGACCACCAGAGGGCAGCTCCTGCATTGTGCGTTCTGCCCCCTGGTGGTCAGTGTGTGTCATAGTGACCAGTCATTCCCAGTCTTTCTGCTGTTAGGGTCAGTTTGCATATTACCCTTTTACTATATAGGATAGAGGCCTGGTGCACGGGTGGGGGTCTTGCTTGGGCGCCTGGCCAACCTGGGTGAGGGGCTGAGGGCTGTTTGCAGCTGGTCACATCCCCTTCAGGGTAGGGGTCCCCACTGGGGCGCCTGGCCAGTCTGGGTGAGAGGCTGAGGGCCATTTTCAGGCTGGCCGGTGACTGTAGCTCCCAGCCTCTCCTTTTTTTCTTTTCTTTTTTTTTTTTAAATTCTGGGATTTATTTACCTTCTATAATTGAAACTCTGTTGCCGTCACTGGCGCTCCCAGCTCTGAGGCTGAGGCTGACTAAAAGCAGGTATCTGGGGTTTGTTTAGCTTCTATAATTGAAACTTTGTTGCTTTTGGAGCTTAGAGCAGGCCGCGGCAGGTGGGGAAACTTGGCTTCCTCCATCACTGGAGCAAGCAAACATCCTGCTCGCTTCAGTTGCCGGCCACCATCTTTGTTGGCAGTTAATTTGCATATCTCGCTGAATAGCCTATGGGAAGTGTAGCAGAGGTACGGTTAATTACCCTTTTTGTCTTTTATTAGATAGGATATGCTAGTAATAGATTATCAGAGAAGTTAATAATACAACTGCATAAAAATAATCTCAAAATATATTCAACTAAGGAGGTGAAATATCTGTACACTGAAATGACAACCCTTTGATAGAAGATGCAAATAAATGGAAAGATATCCATGTTCATGGGTTGGAAGAATTAATATTGTTAAATATCCATACTACTCACACCAGTCTACAGCTTCAATACACCCCCTATTAAAATTCCAATGGTATTTTTCACACAAATAGAATAAACAGTCCTAAAATTTGCATGGAATTCAATAGACCCTGAACTGCCAAAGCAATCTTGATAAAGAAAGATAGAAGCATCACACTCCCTGATTTCAAATTTTATCACAAAGCTACAGTAGTAAAAGCAGCCTGCTATTGGTTTTTTTGGGAGGATTTCAAGATGGTGGCAGGGTAAGTGGATGCTACTCTCACCTCTTCCTAGGACCAAAATGGAATTACAACTAAATTATAGAACAATCATCCTGGATAACCAACTGAAGACTAGCTGATGGAGAGTCCTATAACCAAAGATTTATAGAAGAAGCCACATCAAGACTGGTAAGGGCAGAGACTCAAAAAAGGCTAGGCCTGCTCCCATGGGCAGTGGCTGAGGTTCTGGATGGATATCTTAGCTGTGAGAGGTTCCCCTGAGCAGTGTGGAGCCTAAACCCCAAGCCGGGTTCCCTGGCCCAGAGATGGGAAGAGGCGCTCACATAACATCTGGCTGTGGAAAGCAGTGGGGTATCTGTCTGCAAGGGAGAGACAGAGTCTGCTGGAGACACAGGCACCCTCTTAAAGGATCAATGCACAAAATTTCGTTTGCAGCCACTTACTTAGGACTCAGGTGGACTCAGAGTCGCCTGAGGAGTGCCAGGATCCTTGTGCTGAGTCATTCTTAACCATCTTTGGACCTCTGCATAGTGTTCCTGATGTCATTCCTAAAGCTGTGAACTGACTATGAACCATTTTATCATGGTTTAATATTGGTATGCTTAAAAATACTCTTTCAAATTATCATCATTCCTGATATGGTCAGTTTTAATGACACATCTGTTCTACTTATTCTGGTATATATTTCTTGATGGAGGAAGCCAAACCCTAGCCGGCTCTGAGCTCCACTCAAGGCTACAAAGTTTCAATTATAGAAGGTAAATAAGTCCCAGAAAAAAAGGAGAGGCTGGGAGCTTCCATTGCCAGGGAGGGTTGGCCAGCCTGAAAACGACCCTCAGCCTCTCACCCAGACTGGCCAGGCATCCCAATGGGTACCCCCCACCCTAAAGGGGGTGTGGCCAGCCTGAAAACAACCATCAGCCCCTCACCCAGGCTGGCCAAACCTCCATGGGGAGAGGGTCCCCACTGAGGGGGGCTTGACCAGCCTGCAAACAGCCATAAGCCCCTCACCCAGGCTGCCCCCACCCTGAAGGGCAAACCAACCCGGCCCCCACCCATGTACCAGGCCTCTATCCTATATAATAAAAGGGTAATATGCAAACTGACCCTAACAGCAGAAAGACTGGGAATGACTGGTCACTATGACACACACTGACCACTAGGGAGCAGATGCTCAATGCAGGAGCTGCCCCCTGGTGGTCATTGCACTCCCACAGGGGGAGCTCTGCTCAGCCACAAGCCAGGCTGCCGGCTGCCGGTATAGCGGTGGTGGTGGGAGCCTCTCCCGCCTCCTCAGCACTAAGGATGTCAGACTGCAGCTTAGGCCTGCTCCCCTCTGGCAAGTAGACATGCCCTGAGGGCTCCCGGGCTGCCAGAGGGATGTCTGATTGCCAGCTTAGGCCCAATCCTCCCAGGGAGCGGGCCTAAGCCAGCAGGTGGTTATCCCCTGAGGGGTCCTAGACTGCGAGAGGGCACAGGGAGGGACCCCCCCCCCCCAGTGCACAAATTTTTGTGCACCGAGCCTCTAGTTGGTTAATAAGGTTATATAGGTTTCCAGTGATAAATGATCTGTACATTGCATTGTGAGCCCACCATCCAAAGTCAAATCATTTTTTGTTACCATATATTTGGCCAAGATATGGAAACAACTGCAGTGTCCTTTGATAGAAGATGTGGTACATATATACAATTAAATATCATTTTGATATCTTATATACCTTGTCCTCTTGCTTGCAGCAGAGAACCCTTTTGAAAGCTAAAGCTTAATTACTTTCTGCTTTTGGAAAAGTTTGAGAGACCAAAGTTTAATTAAACTCAGGTAATCTGAGAGAAAATTTGCTTTCCCCAGCACGATTTGGGCTGTATGGAAGAGACTATAATGAAACCAGATACTCTTTCCTAATTCCATTGGGAGACATTCCAGTTTTCTGGAACAAAAGTAGAGTAGACCATTCACCTAAGATGTGCACCTTTTGATAGTTACTGTTGGCATGGAATGCTATCTTTGTTAAGGGATAGTAATACAGGTCAAAGAGTAAGTCCTAAAAACACTGAAAATTGGGGAGTAACAAGGTTTCAGTGAAGAAAAAGTAATTGGCTAGAAATGAAGCAGAGCTCAAAGAGGGCACACCAAGCTCTCTGGTTAGGAATTATCAGCTGGCCACAGCAACCTGATGAAAGAATGCACATTTTGGTGCACAGTGGAGCGTCTTCATTGTTCTGGTATCTCATGGTAATCTCTTCATATTCCTTTTTACCCCTAGTAACTTTAAATGGCTTTTACTAGTAAATGCAGAGATGTCCTCCATTGTATCTGATACCCTGGTGGAAAAGGCAGGGTACATAACTAAGGAAAATTCCCATAAAATTTGCTATGAATTAACCTTTCTCCTGTATTTTCCCAAATGGCTAGAGGGATAGGGATGGAGGATATTTGTAACCACATTATATAACATCATACTTTCTATTAATGTGGTATGGTTTCATTATTTAGTTAAAAGTGACTTCACATAAAAATGTACCTACCTCACAGAAATGTAAGGATTAAGTTAGTGTCTGGTCCATAGTAAACATGTAAAAAATGTTAGCTGTTATTATTCGGAGGCACATCAATATAGTTAACAAGATACAGTAATAGGTCAATTGAAGTTATTCTTATGTAGTATTGTATTAATAGTATGTAACATTATATTAATACTATTTCTTATTGATTAGGAATAGAGATTTTGAAAGTGGTTTATGCATCAATCTGGAACCCCTTCAGAGTTAGGGTAGACTGGAATCATCTTTCTGGTAAGCAATTGTCAGCTTTGGTATTGAAGTTTATAGCTACCCTGGTGGTAATGGCTTTGAGCCCGTCAGTATCACCTTGAAGGCCGGGATGGCTGGTGGTGATGTTAGACAGAAGCTAAAAAGTGCTCCCTTTTCCTGCAACAGCATTCCAAAAAAAAAGCACAAGATGACCTATCAATGGAGAGGAACTTTGCAGAAATTCCACAAAGAAATGAAATCTGTTACAGTTCTGAGGGTGCTTTGCCTAACCCAGGAATAGGAAATACAAGAATATGAATTGGGGTATCTAGAGATCAGGACTTTGATATTATAATAGTTTTTAAAAACTATCACTTTTCGGGAGACGAAAAAATGGTGACTGGCAGGAAGGTAGGGAGGGAGAGAGTGTGTGAACGTGTGTAGTGTGTGTGTGTATGAGCTAGGGACAGATAGATTCTGCAGGTCTTTTAAGGGGCTGATAAACTGGGCACTCTTAGATGGTGGAGCCCCACTCCCAGCGCGGACACTCCTGGGCGGCCAGCATGGGCACAGTGACCACGCCATCTTGAGAAACAGAGCTGCTCGAAACTAGGATCCTGGCCTCAGCACCACCCAGTCTGATCTCAGACGCATACCAGGACCCTGCAGCCACTGGGGATAGAGACCTGTGACCACAGCTACAGACACACGGACACCAAAAGTCCAGAAATCCCCGTGGCAGATCCATGAGTAACAGAGCCCATCCCCCTCCCCGCAGGCTCACGGGCAGCGCCATAGTAACTGATAGACCCACCCCTTGCCCAGGCCTCAGTGCTGCTACAGGAACTTTAGCCTGGAAGTGCGCGAGCACCTTGGAACTAGTCCCGCGCAGTGCCGGCTACAGGAGCCCTGGCCTGGAGGCTAACACGTGAACACCAGGAATTTGACCCACGTAGTGCGGGCCCAGGGATCCCAATTCTCTGGGCAGGAGGCAGCACCAAGCACCAGTGACTTGACTGTGTTTCTTATCACCTGCGCCTGGGATCCCTGATTCCCTGTGCATTCATACTAAGAGCCAGTGACTCCAATTCTTGGTGCATGGGCACACAGGGAACCTGATTCTCAATGCGAGGTCGCGTGAAGCAACAGACACTCTGATACTGGATTCTTGGGGAACTCTGACTCCTGGCGCACGCTAGGGGGCTCTGATTTTCAACACACTCCAGGGGGGGGTCTCTGTTTCAGCACGGTGCAGGCAGGGTCCCTGATTCTAAGGGCGCACACGAGGCCACATTGAGCGCTGGCAACACTGACTCTGAGTGAGCCTGGTTCCCACCAACCCACAACAACCACACGTCTTAGTGTCAGAGCTCTTCAGTGACACTAGGGTGGTGTGAGGCTCCCACTGCATACGGCCCAGGCCCACGCAACTCTACGTTTGAACCATCGGGAGATGATCAGAATGAAAAAACGACACAACACCCAGAGGAAAGAAAATGAGGAGTCGCCAAGAAAGGAAATTAATGAAATTGAAGCATGCAACATGACAGAAAAAGAATTCAGAGTAATGGTTATACAATTCATTCACAGGATGGATGAGAAAATCAACAACCTATGCAAGAATCAGGAAGAAATGAAAAGTGATATAGCTACAATCAAAAACACCATGGAAGGTTTCAACAGCAGACTAGAAGCAGCAGAAGACTGAATTAGTGAGTTAGAAGATAAGGTAGAGAAATAAGCTCAATCTGAACAGCAACTAAAGGAAAAAATTAAAAAGCAGGAGGAGAGACTAAGGGAGCTTTGGGACAACATGAAATGAAGTAACATATGCATAATAGGGCTGCCAGGACAAGAGGAGCAGCAAGGATTATAAAATCTATTTGAAGAAATAATGACAGAAAACTTCCCAGATGTGGGGAAGAAAAAAGTTACACAAGTACAGAGAGTCCCAAGCAAGATGAACCCCAAAAGACCCACACCAAGACATGTCATAATAGTGATGGCAAATGTACAAGACAGAGAGAGACAGAGAGTCACCTACAAAGGATCCCCCATCAGATTATCAAATGATTTCTCAACAGAAACACATCAAGCTAGAAGGGAATGGAAGGAGGTATACAAAGTGTTGCAAAGCAAAGGACTGAATCCAAGCATACTATATCCAGCAAGACTATCAATCAAAATTGAAGGGGAAATCAGGAGCTTTGCAGACAAAAAAAGGCTAAGGGAGTTTATCACTACCAAGCCAGGAATGCAAGAAATGCTAAAGGGAATGCTGTAAAAAGAAGAAATATAAAGGTAAGAAGGAAAACAGGCACAAAAATAGAAATGACTATAAGCAAGTATCTTTCAATAATAATTTTAAATGTAAACGGACTAAATGCTCCAATCAAAAGACATCGAATGGCTGAATGGATAAAAGACATGACCCATATATATACTGTCTACAAGAGACCCACCTCAGAAAAAGGGACTCACACAGACTGAAAGTGAAGGGATGGAAAAATATCTTTCAGGCAAATGGAAATGAAAAAAAAAAAAAAAAGCTGAGGTAGCAATATTTATATCTGACAAAATAGACCTCAAAGTGAAGGCCATAACAAGAGATAAGGAAGGCCACTTCATAAGATTAAAGGGATTGATACAACAAGAGGATATAACCCTTATAAACATATATGCACCCAATGCAGGAGCACCCAAATACATAAAAAACCTCCTGGAAAATAACAAGGGAGAGATCAACAACACAATCATAGTAGGGGACTTAAACACACCACTAACATCACTGGATAAATCCTCTAGACAAAAAATCAGCAAAGAAACAGCAATCCTAAATGACTCACTAGATCAGATGGACTTAATTGACATCTTCAGAACATTTCACCCCAAAGCCACAGAATATACCTTCTTCTCAAGTGCACATGGGGCATTTTAAAAAATAGACCACATATTGGGTCACAAGCAAAGTCTCCCCAAATACAAGAAGATTGAAATCATACCAAGCATCTTCTCAGATCACAAGGGCATAATATTAGAAATAAACCACAATAAAAACAATCCAAAAAACTCAAACATTTGGAAGCTGAATAGCATGTTACTAAACAATGATTGGGTTACCAGTGAGATCAAAGTAGAAATTAAAAACACCCTGGAAACTAATGACAATAACAGTACAACAACCCCAAATCTATGGGACACAATGAAAGCAGTCCTGAGAGGGAAGTTTATAGCACTATAGGCCTACCTCAAAAAAACAAGAAAAAATGATAGTAAATCATTTAACTCTACAACTCAAAGAATTAGAAAGAGAACAACAAAAACAGCCCAGAGTGAGCAGAAGAAAGGAGATAATAAAGATCAGAGCAGAAATAAATGACATAGAGACCAAAAAAACAATATAAAAGATCAATGAAAGCAGGAGCTGGTTCCTTGAAAGGATAAACAAGCTTGATGAGCCTCTAGCCAGGCTCACCAAGAAGCAAAGAGAGAGGACTCAAATAAAATCAGAAATTAAAGAGGCGAAATAACAGACCCCTCAGAAATTCAAAGAATTGTTAAAAAATACTATGAACAACTCTAACAAACTAGACAATCTGGAGGAAATGGACATATTCCTAGAAAAATACAATCTTCCAAAACTCAACCCAGAGGATTCTAAAAATCGCAACAGGCCAATAACGATGGAAGAAATTGAAGCAGTCATCAAAAAGCTCCCAGCAGGGGAGAACCAAGATGGCGGCATAGGTTAACGCCGGAGTTTGCTGCTTTGAACAACTACTTCAAAAGTAAAACTAAAAGACGGAAGGGACATCACCCAGAACCACAGGAATGCTGGCTGAGTGGAAGTCCTACAACTAGGAGAAAGAGAAATGCATACGGACACTCAGAGGAGGCGCAGTGCTGAAGTCAAATTCTGAGGTGCGGAGTGCGCAGAGCGGGCTGGCGGCGGAGGGCGCGGTTGTTGTTTTCAATCGGGAGGGAGTAGCAGACTCTGAGCTCCAGATACAGGGGAGTCTTTAGGGACCCAGACTCAAACGGGAGAAGCGGGTCTGTCTGGCTTCGGTCAGAGCGAGTGCAGCTTTCTCTCCCAGCTTTGCAGCGGGTTCTGGGACTCAGAGAGGCAGAGCCCCTTGGGACAGGACTGAGAGCCGCCATAACTGCTCTCTCCAGCCCACCCTGTTGATCCTGTGCGACCCGCCCCAGCCCAGCGCAGAACCATTTGCCGGATAGCCTCAGGCAAAGGCTAGATTAGCACCTCCCTAGAGGACAGAAGTTCTCTCACTGCTGACACAGCTGATTCTCATAGCCACTTGGCCTGGAGGTCAAACCCTCCCTGGGATTAGCTACAACAATCAAGGTTTAACTATAAGACTGCGAACAAAGACCACTAGGGGGTGCACCAAGGAAGCATAACAAAATGTGGAGACAAAGAAACAGGACAAAATTGTCAATGGAGGATATTGAGTTCAGAACCACACTTTTAAGGTCTCTCAAGAACTGTTTAGAAGCCGCCGATAAACTTAATGAGATCTACAAGAAAACTAATGAGACCCTCGATATTATATTGGGGAACCAACTAGAAATTAAGCATACACGGACTGAAATAACGAATATTATACAGACTCCCGACAGCAGACCAGAGGAGCGCAAGAATCAAGTCAATGATTTGAAATGCGAGGAAGCAAAAAACACCCAATGGGAAAAGCAAAATGAAAAAAGAATCCAAAAATGCGAGGAGAGTGTAAGGAGCCTCTGGGACAGCTTCAAGCGTACCAACATCAGAATTATAGGGGTGCCAGAAGATGAGAGAGAGCAAGATATTGAAAACCTATTTGAAGAAATAATGACAGAAAACTTCCCCCACCTGGTGAAAGAAATGGACTTACAGGTCCAAGAAGCGCGGAGAACCCCAAACAAAAGGAATCCAAAGAGGACCACACCAAGACACATCATAATTAAAATGCCAAGAGCAAAAGACAAAGAGAGAATCTTAAAAGCAGCAAGAGAAAGAAACCCAGTTACCTACAAGGGAATACCCATACGACTGTCAGCTGATTTCTCAACAGACACTTTGCAGGCCAGAAGGGAATGGCAAGAAATATTCAAAGTGATGAATACCAAGAACCTACAACCAAGATTACTTTATCCAGCAAAGCTATCATTCAGAATTGAAGGTCAGATAAAGAGCTTCACAGATAAGGAAAAGCTAAAGGAGTTCATCACCACCAAACCAGGATTATATGAAATGCTGAAAGGTATCCTTTAAGAAGAGGAAGAGGAAGAGGAAGAAAAAGGTAAAGATACAAATTATGAACAATAAATATGCATCTATCAACAAGTGAATCTAAGAATCAAGTGAATCAAGTGAATAAATAATCTGATGAACAGAATGAACTAGTGATTATAATAGAATCAGGGACATAGAAAGGGAATGGACTGACTATTCTTGGGGGGGGAAAGGGGTGTGGGAGATTCAGGAAGAGACTGGACAAAAATCGTGCACCTATGGATGAGGTCAGTGGGTGGGGAGTGAGGGCGGAGGGTGGGGCGGGAACTGGGAGGAGGGGAGTTATGGGGGGGAAAAAAGAGTAACAAATGTAATAATATGAACAATAAAGATTTAATTTAAAAAAAATAAAATAAAATTCACTTAAAAAAAAAAAAAAAAAAGCTCCCAGCAAACAAAAGCCTGGGGCCAGACGGCTTCACAGGGGAGTTTTACCAAACATTCAAGGAAGAACTAAAACATATTCTCCTCAGACTATTCCAAAAATTCAAGAAGAAGGAACACTTCGCGGCTCATTCTGTGAAGCCAGCATCACCCTAATACCAAAACCAGATAGAGACAACACAATGAAAGAGAATTATAGGCCAATATCCCTCATGAACACAGATGCCAAAATACTCAACAAAATTCTAGCAAATCGGATCCAGCAATACATCAGAAAGATCATACACCATGACCAAGTAGGATTCATCCCAGGGATGCAAGGATGGTACAATATCCGCAAATCAATAACTGTGATTCATCACATAAACAAATTGAGAGATAAAAACCACAGTCATATCAATTGATGCAGAAAAAGCTTTCGACCAAATTCAACACCCTTTCTTGATAAAAACTCTCAGCAAGGTAGGAATAGAAGGATCATACCTCAACGTAATAAAAGCCATATATGACAAACCCACAGCCAACATCATACTCAATGGGCAAAAACTAAAACCATTTCCCTTGAGAACAGGAACAAGACAGGGATGCCCCCTCTCACCACTGCTGTTCAACATAGTACTGGAAGTACTAGCCATTGCTATCAGACAAGAAGAAGAAATAAAAGGCATCCAAATTGGAAAAGAAGAAGTAAAACTGTCCTTATTTGCAGATGACATGATACTGTACATAGAAAATCCTAAAGACTCCATCAAAAAATTATTAGACTTAATAAATGAATTCGGCAATGTAGCAGGATACAAAATTAATGCCAAGAAATCTAAGACATTTCTTTACACCAATAGTGAACTTACAGGAAGGGAGACTAAAAGAGCAATCCCATTTACCATTGCACCAAAAAAATTAGGTTACCTAGGAATAAACTTAACTAAGGAGGTAAAAGACTTATATGCGAAAAACTACAGGGCACTGAAAAAAGAGATTGAGGAAGACATAAACAGATGGAAGAACATACCGTGTTCATGGATTGGTAGAATCAACATCATCAAAATTTCCATATTACCCAAAGCAATCTACAGATTCAATGCAATCCCCATTAAATTACCAACGGCATATTTCACAGATCTAGAATGAACGTTCCAAAAATTCATCTGAATAAAAAAAGACCTTGAATAGCTGCAGCAATCCTGAGAAGAACAAAGTAGGTGGGATCTCAATACCAGATATTAAACTATATTACAAAGCCACTGTTCTTAAAACAGCTTGGTACTGGCACAAGAACAGACATATAGATCAATGGAATAGAATAGAGAACCCAGAAATTGACCCAAAGCACTATGCCCAATTAATATTTGACAAAGGAGGCAAGAGCATACAATGGAGTCAAGACAGTCTCTTCAATAAATGGTGTTGGGAAAATTGGACAGATACATGCAAGAAAATGAAACTAGACCACCAACTCACACCATACATAAAAATAAACTCAAAATGGATAAAAGACTTAAACGTAAGACGGGAAACCATAAAAATACTAGAGGAATCCACAGGCAGTGAAATTGCAAACATATGCCGAAGGAATTTCTTCTCTGATAATGCTCCTAGGGCAATGGAAACTAAAGAGAAAATAAACAAATGGGACTACATTAAAATAAAAAGCTTTTGCACAGCAAAGGAAACCATCAACAAAACAACAAGAAGATCCACTGCATGGGAGAACATATTTGCCAATGATATCACTGATAAGGGTTTAATCTCCAACATTTACAGGGAACTCATGAAACTTAACAATAGGAAAATAAACAATCCAATCAAAAAATGGGCAACGGAACTAGATACTTTTCGAAAGAGGCCATACAGAAGGCCGAAAGACATGTGAAAACATGCTGAAAGTCACTAATTATACGAGAGATGCAAATCAAAACAATGCGGTATCATCTCACACCTGTCAGAATGGCTATCATCAACAAATCAACAAACAACAAGTATTGGAAAGGATGTGGAGAAAAAGGAACCCTGGTGCACTGCTGGTGGGAATGCAGACTGGTGCAGCCACCATGGAGAACAGTATGGAGCTTCCTCAAAAAAACTAAAAATGGAACTCCCATCTGACCCAGTGATCCCACTTCTAGGAATATATCCCAAGAAGCCAGAAACACCAATCAGAAAGGATATATGCACCCCTATGTTCATAGCAGCACAATTCACCATAGCTAAAATTTGGAAACAGCCTAAGTGCCCATCAGCAGATGAGTGGATTAAAAAACTGTGGTACATCTATACAATGGAATACTATGCTGCGGTAAAAAAGAAGGAACTCTTGCCTTTTGCAACAGCTGGGATGGAACTGGAGAGCATTATGCTAAGTGAAATAAGCCAGTCAGAGAAAGATAAATACCACATGATCTCACTCATTTGTGGACTATAGAGAACAACATAGACTGATGAACAGGAACAGATCCAAAGACAGAGAAACAGCAATCAGACTATTAATCCCCAGAGGGAAAGTAGGGGAGGGTGGGGGTAAGGGGAAGAGATCAACCAAAGGACTTGTATGCATGCATATAAGCCAAACCAATGGCCATGGACAACAGGGGGATGAGAGCATGAGTGGGGCGGGGGAGGATGGGGTTTAATGGGGGGGGATGATGACACATTTGTAATTCCTTAACTAATAAAGAATTTAAAGATTAAAAAAATAATAATAAAAGAGGAGAAACCAAGATGGCGGCATAGGTAAACATTGGAAATTGCTGCCTCCCACAACAACTTCAAAATACAACGAAAAGACAAAACGGACATCATCCAGAACTACAGAAAGGCTGGATGATTGGAAATTCTACAACTAGAAGGAAAGAGAAAAGCACACTGAGACTCAGAGGAGCTGCGGAAGTAAAGTGCAGAGGTACGGAGGCTAGAGCGCACTGGGAAAGGGGCTGGCACCTGAGGACGCGACTGTCTTTTTGAATCGGGAGGGAGTCACAAGCTCCCCACTACTCTGAACTCCAGTTCCGGGAAGTCTCTGGGGACCCAGGACTCATACGGGGAGAAACTGGACTGTCTGGCAGCAGGCAGAACTCGGAACTTGAGGGCGGCTTTCCCTCAGAGGTGCCTGCAGCAATTACCGGGACACTGAGACGCGGGACCCCTTAGGGCAGGGCTGAGGATCAGCCATAGCTGCTTGCTCCGCCCTGTTGCAGAGCCTCTGGGACAACTTCAAGCGTACCAACATCCGAATTATAGGGGTGCCAGAAGAAGGGAGAGAGCAAGATATTGAAAACCTACGTGAAGAAATAATGACAGAAAACTTCCCCTACCTGGTGAAAGAAATAGACTTACAAGTCCAGGAAGTGCAGAGAACCCCAAACAAAAGGAATCCAAAGAGGCCCACACCAAGACACATCATAATTAAAATGCCAAGAGCAAAAGACAAAGAGAGAATCTTAAAAACAGCAAGAGAAAGAAACTCAGTTACATACAAGGGAGTACCCATACGACTGTCAGCTGATTTCTCAACAGACACTTTGCAGGCCAGAAGGGAGTGGCAAGAAATATTCAAAGTGATGAATACCAAGAACCTACGATTACTTTACCCAGCAAAGCTATCATTCAGAATTGAAGGCCAGATAAAGAGTTTCACAGATAAGAAAAAGCTAAAGGAGTTCATCACCACCAAACCAGCATTATATAAATGCTGAAAGGTATTCTTTAAGAAGAGGAAGAAGAAAAAGGTAAAGATAAAAATTATGAACAGCAAATACATATCTATCAATAAGTGAATCTAAAAATCAAGTGAATAAAAAATCTGATGAACAGAGTAAACTGGTGAATATAATAGAACCAGGGGCATGGAAAGGGAATGGACTGACAATTCTTGGGGGGAAAGGGGTGTGGGGGATGCAGGAAGAGACTGGACAAAAATCATACACCTATGGATAAGGACAGTGGGAACTGGGTGGAGGAGAGCTATGGGGGGGAAAAAGAGGAACAACTGTAATAATCAGAACAATAAAGATTTAATTAAAAAAATAATAAATAAAAACTATCACTTTTCTATGTTATGAAGTTTTGAATGAACCTTTAGATTCAAGTTAGGCTTTTTATTTGTTCTCTTTGGAAGACTACATTGTAAAATGACTCTAGGAATTTCTAAGAAAAATCCCATATGAAGTACTTTGTCTGATACAGGGGAGAATTCTTTTGAGATATGACATGCCTATGTGTATAAATAAAGGATTATATAAATTCCTGTGTTGGGCCAGGAACAGCTGATAATAAACTCTGTTTCTCTCAAAATCATATGAAGAGAACAAAGTCCTTTTTACTTTTTGCTAAATGGTGATTAATCGCTGATCATCAATTTTCATATTAACACAATTCCAACTTACATATTTATATTGTACTACTTAGCCAGGCTTAATTGTTTTGTTTTTTTAAAGACACTATCTTTACAAAGAAAGTAATTCAAATTAACCAACCATGACCTACAAACATAAACAGAAATGATACTGAATAAGTATTGATTAAAACAAAAAGCACTTTAAAAAACCCCCAGCATGAATTCTTACCTACTCCAGAGGTTATTGATTCTGCATCAATGTCTCGAGCTCTTTTTCTTGCCACTTCAGCTAGTGCCAATTCACCCTTATCTAGTGCAAGGTAATGGATGTCCTTTGGAAAGAAAGCAAAATAAAAGATTAATCCAAAATGAATGTTGGTTAAGTTACAAAGGAGATTTTGAAAGGAAGAATTTATTGTTCAGATTACAAAGCAGACATGGCGTATGAATATTCTTTTTTTGTATTTTAATTTTCTTGAAATGGAGATTATAGCTATAACTAATGGCAATTACTTATACAAGTTATTTTAAATCTTTAAATCAAATGTTTGACATACTCAGTTTTGTTAGGGAATAGAAATCTTAATTACTGTTTTCCCTGTGGGGAGATTTTAATGAAAAACCTCAGCTTCTTCAAAATTCAGTTGTTTGGAATACTAGTACCAAATTTGTCTCTGATATTTATGTGTCTAACACATATTACTTTGTTAAGATTATTACTACTACTATTTGAACTCATTCCGTCAACAAATCATTGCCTCCTAACTGCCAGCGGTTTTTGGAGTACACAGCTCAATTACAATACCCGGTTTCAAGAAGCTCTGAGCCCAGTGGGGAGACCACTGTAAGCAACAGTTAAAGAATTAAAGTGCTATGAAGCGAAAGAGAAGGAATTGATCCTTGATCTGAGTCTTGAAGGATAAATAAAAGTTATACTAGGCAATGGCAGGTCTTTCAATATTAAAGGAGTACTGGATGGACTTAGAACATTTTTGTTACACAGAATGATTATTGGAGCGATAATTTTACTGCAATAAAAATGGAAAAAGAATATGAGCAGTCAGTTTACAATGAAATATAAATAACCTATAATCATGAAAAACATTTCACTGTATTAATACTCAAATACAAATCAAAAAAATTTAATTTCAAATTAAACTTTAAAGTTAATATTTACTGTTTGCAAGGTTTGTGGGGAGATCAGCACTTATAATATTTACTGGGAATGTAAGAATTTATGCAGCAGGGGTTCATACACTATGGCCTATGGGCTAAATATAGCCTGCCTTTTGTACAGTCCTTAAGAATGATGTTTACATTTTTAAATGGTTGAAGAACTGTGCTCTTATTTAATTCTGAATGGCTTTCAAATTAGCTTATGCTATAGACTTGAAAATGTTTCAACCTAAAACTATAAGGCAAAACTACTTATATGTGAAACCTAATACAGGGATAAAGTTTCAATGAGAACTAACATTGTTTGACTTAAAAGTAATGTCAGGCTATGGTACATTTCCTGCACTGTCAAAAGCTAAAAAAAAAAAAAAAAAAAAAGACCTGAGATCTCCATTTCTACACAAATTCCCAGCAACATACTTTCCAATTTTAATCCACAGCAGAGTTTCTCAGCCTTGATACAAGTGCAAAGAAATGTCCATATTCCAAAATCTACTTAACAGTGTGATTGAAGAACTTTAATTGGAAGTGATTAATGTGCAATGTAATGACAGGCTAAAAGGTAGGTGAGTCTTTAGCTAATAGAATTCTAAAAATGACCTCTCATAGATTGATATCAACATATGGCAATTCCTATCTTTGAAGAAAGAAATTTGTAAAGGTGAAATATGTAAAACTTCATCACAGATGAGCATTAACAGATGAACATTTGCAATAGATTTTGATAATAAAGAACACTGACTTTCAACCCTAATTGAAATGTTATCCCCACCAAATTCCATTATTCACATTCATAGACTTGTAAACTGTACTCAATTATTTTTTTTAAATATATTTTATTGATTTTTCACAGAGAGGAAGGGAGAGAGATAGAGAGTTACAAACATCGATGAGAGAGAGAAACATTGATCAGCTGCCTCCTGCACATCCCCCACTGGGGATGTGCCCGCAACCCAGGTATATGCCCTTGACCGGAATCGAACCTGGGACCTTTCAGTCCGCAGGCCGGCGCTCTATCCACTGAGCCAAACCAGCTTCGGCTGTACTCAATTATTATATTTTAATTTTATCAGTAAAGATTTATGGAAATTTATTTTCTTGTTATATATACATATATATAATAAACTTCAATTTTTCCTCTTGTCCCATAGCCTGCAATATTTGCTATCTGGTCCTTTATAGAAAAACACTGCTGATTCCACATTTTAACAACATATCATAATTTAAAATCTGCTTACATACACTGTTGGGAAATCTTCCTAAGGAAATGATGTGACACTATATGTCCAAGATTGGTGATGAGAGCAAAACTTATATAACAATGAAAAATTGGAAGCAATGCAAATATACACCAATCCAGAGTATCATGATACTTTCAAATAGGTCCCTATATTCAATGAAGAAAATAATAATTTAAAATATGCCACTGTATTCAATTTGCTAGTATTGCATTTAAAACTTTTGCATCTATTTCATAATTAATAAAAGTCTATGACTTTACTTGAGTTTCACTGCTAACAATCCCTTAGCTGTTATCAAGGTTACTACACTTATAAAATAAGTTAGGTGGCTTTTTTCTATTTTTCTCATTGGCAATATTTCTATGTGATTCTTAGCTGAAAATAAGCAAAAGATATGTAATACATTTGAGAAGAAATTATCAACCATTACTGAGTGACATAAACACCTGATTAAAATAGAGACATATACAGCGGGAAGGCCGGGGAGGGTTGGGGGGCAGGAGGGGAGGGGTAAAAGATCAACCGAAGGACTTGTATGCATGCATATAAGCATAACCAATGGACATAAGACACTGGGGGGTAGGGGAAGCCAGGGTATTGTCAAGGGCGGGGGAAAAAAGGAGACATATGTAATACTCTTTGTAATACTTTAAGCAATCTATACTAATAAAAGAGAAAAATGGTAATTGGCGTACGACGATACCCTTTTCATTGGCTAATCAGGGCTATATGCAAATTAACTGCCAACTAAGATTGGCAGTTAACTGCCAACAAGATGGCGGTTAATTTGCATATGTAGGCACAATGCAGGGAGGTGAAAGGGAAAGCAGGAAGAAGCCCCCTGCCACTGACAGTGATTGGAAACCCAGGGGGGAGCTAAGAGCTGGGGGGCAGGGCAAAGGCGGCCCTGGGGCCGCCTTTGCCCTGCCCCCCAGCCATGATCAGAGAATCAGGTGCCTTTGCCGCCCTGGCCAGTGATAGCAGGAAGTAGGGGTGGAGCCAGCGATGGGAGCTGGGCACGGTTGAAGCTGGCAGTCCCAGGAGCTACGGGTCCCTTGCCTGGGCCTAAAGCGAAGCCCACGATCGCGGGGCCGCTCAGCCAGAGGCTTCCTGCAGGGGCAGGGGCAGAGCCCGCACGATCGTGGCACCCCCCGCTGCCACTGCAGGTCCCCGCTGCCCGGGCCGGACGCCTAGGCCAGAGGCGTCAGGCCTGGGCAAGGGGCCGATCCTGCGATTGGAGGGTGATGGGGGTCAACGCCTGAGGGCTTTCCAGTATGTGAGAGGGGGCAGGCTAGGCTGAGGGACACTCCCCCCTTCCACACACACACACACCCATTGCACGAATTTCGTGCACCGGGCCCCTAGTAAATAAACAAACAAATAAATAAATAAATAAAAAACAAACAAACATATCCGTTTATGGCTGGGAGACTATACATAATGAAGATATCAATTCTGACCCCAATGAATCTGTAAAAATCAGTGGAATGCCAATCAAAATCCCTTCAAGGTATTTATGGGACTTACAAGTAGATTTTAACTTCATATTTAAAAACAAAGTCAAGACTATCTAAGATTTATTCTGGTTAACATTAAGACTATATAACACTGGTATGCAGACATATAGACCAAAGAAAAAGACATATACCCATATAAAAATGGTTTTTCTTTGTGAGTTACTCATGCTAGTAGTAGTGATATAGGTGTTGGTTCTAAGATCTGTGGTCCACAAATTATTTCTGGAACATTTTCTCTCTCTCACTCTGGCATTCTTTCTCAATTCTATGATTACTCCTCTTTATTTTTTAATTGTGATAAGGAATTGGATCATTAATTTGAGGAAGGTAAACCTTAACACTTCTTAAGTTATTATATCTATACCATGAAGGTTTTCATTTCTTAATCTTTCTGTTTTGAACACACTATACAGTCTATTTACTTGGTGATACTTGTAGGCCTCCTGATTATACACAGACACAGCTCAGAGATATTGAGGGTCTGGTTCCAGACCACCACAATAAAGTAAATATTGCAATAAAGCCAGTCACACAAAATTTGGTTTCTCAGTGCACATAAAAGTTATGTTCATACTATACTGTAGTCTAGTAAGTGTACAACAGCATTATGTCTAAAAGATGTACACACCTTAGTTAAAAAAATACTTTGTTGCTAAGAAATGCTAACCATTATCTGAGTTTTCATGAGTTGTAATCTTTTTGCTGGTGGAGGGAGGGTCTTGATGTTGATGGGCACTGATCAGAGTGGTGGTTACTGAAGGCTGAAGTGGCTGTGGCAATTTCTGAGACAGGACAACAATGAAGTTTGCGGCACCCATTGGCTCTTCCTTTCATGAAGGATTTCGCGGTAACACTGGATGCTGTTTGAGAGCGTTTCATCCACAGTAAGTCTTCTTTCAAAACTGGAGTCAATCCCCGCAAGCCCTGATGCTACTTTGCCAACCAAGTTTAATACTGTTCTAAACCCTTTGCTGTCGTTCTTCACAGCATCTTCAGGAGTAGATTCCATCTCAAGAAACCACTTTCTCTGCTCATTCATCAGAAGCAACTCCTCAGCCATTCAAGTTTTAGCATGAGATTGCAACAATTCAGTCATATCTTCAAGACTCCACTTCCAATTTTATTTCCCTTGCTATTTCTACCATATCTGCACTGAAGTCTTGAACCCCCGCAAGGTCATCTGTGAGGGTTGAAATAAACTTCTCCCAAAATTCTGTTAAGGTTGGCATTTTGTTGTTGTTGTTGTTAATCCTCACCCAATGATATTTTTCCATTGATTTTTAGGGAGAGTGGAAGGGAGGGGGAGAGACACAGAGAGAGAGAAACATAGATGTGAGAGACACACATCAATTGGTTGCTTCCCGCTCACACCCCAACCCGGGGCCGGGGATCCAGCCTGCAACCAAGGTTACATGCCCTTGACTGGAATTGAACCTTCAACACCTCAGTCCATGGGCCAACGCTCTAACCACTGCGCTAACTGGCTAGGGCAAGGTTGATATTTGATAGTTGAATCATGAATGTTCTTAATGGCATCTAAAATGGTGAATCATTTCCACAGGTTTTCAAGTTACTTTGCCCCAATACATTAGAGGAATCACCATCTATGGCAGCTATAACCTTACAAAACATATTTTTTAAATAATAAGATTTGAAAATCAAATTTACTCCTTGGTTCATGGGCTGCAGAATTGATGTTGTGTTAGCAGTATGAAAATAGCAATAATCTTGTATATCTCCATCAGAGCTCTTGGGTGACCATATGAATTGTCAATAAACAGTAATATTTTGAAAGGAATCTTTTTTTTTTTTTTCTGAGCAGCAGGTCTTAGCAGTGGGCTTAAAGTATTCAGTAAGCCATGCTGTAAACAGATGTGCTGTCACCTCGGCGTTGTTGTCCCATTTATAGAGCATAGGTGGGATAGGTTCAGCATAATTCTTAAGGGCCCTAGGATTTCTGGAATGGTCAATAAGCACTGGCTTCAACTTAAGTTACCAGCCGCATTAGCCCCTAATAAGCAAGTCAGCCTGTCCTTTGAAGCTTTAAAGACAGACACTGAGTTCTGCTCTCTAGCTATTAGAATCCTAGATGGCATCTTCTTCCAATATAAGGCTGTTTGTCTACATTGAGTATCTGGGGTTTACTGTAGCCACCACCATTAATTATCTTAAAATTTTTCTGGATAACCTGCTGCAGCTTCTACATCAGCACTTACTGCTTCATCTTGTATTTTTATGTTATGGAGTTGGTTTCTTTCCTTCATGCATCAACCTCTGCTAGTTTAAAAATTTTCTTCTGCAGCTCCTCACCTCTCTCAGCCTTCATAGAATTGAAGAAATTTAGGGCCTTGCTCTGACTTAGGCTGTAGCTTAAGGGAATGTTGTGACTGATTTGATCTTTTATCGAGACTACTAAAACTTTCTCTATATTAATAATAAGGTTGTTTCACTTTCTTATCATCCCTGAGTTCACTGGAATAGCACTTTAATTTCCTTCAAGAACTTTTCCTTTGCATTCACAACATGGCTGTTTGATGCAGGAGGCCTAGCTTACAGCCTATTTCAGATTTTGATATGCCTTCCTCACTAAGCTTAATCATTTCTAGCTTTTGATTTAAAGATGTGTAACTCTTCCTTTCACTTGAGCACTTAAGAGGCCATTGTAGGGTTATTGATTGACCTAACTTCAATATTGTTGTGCTTCAAGAAATAGGGAGGCCTGAGGAGAGGAAGAAAGACGAGGTAATCACCAGTTGGTAGAGTTGTTAGAATACACACCACATTTATCAATTAAGTTTGCTGTCATATATGGGAATGATCATGGTGCCCCAGAACAATTATAATAGTTATATAAAAGATCACACTGTAATGAAAATAAAATGAATAAGCCCACAAAAAAATCACAAATCACAATAACAAATGCAATGATGATGAAAAAGTTTGAAATATTGAGAGAACTACCAAAATGTGACACAGAGACATGAAGTGAGCAAATGCTGTTGGGAAAATGGTGAAATAGACTTGCTCAATGCAAGATTGCCACAAACCTTCAGTTTGTATAAAACATAGTATCTGGAAGCAATAAAGCAAAGTATAATAAAATAAGGTATGCCTGTTTCTGAATGTGTTCTTAGCTAGGTAGACAGTGTATCTCTGTCATTCCTTGCCCCTTGGTTTGACAGAGCTCATGAGTCTTTAGGGTCTAATGCAAGACATATATCAAGATAGATATATATATTACACACACACATACACTGAGTGGCCAGATTATTATGACCATCTGATGTTTGTAGGCAAATTAGTTATAATTTCATGCTGAAGTTGCTAGAGGGCCAGACCATTATAAATAGGGAAGCAGGTTGTTTACCATGACAGAAGTGATTTTTTTCTGAAGATATGGGTAAACAATGTGATTTAACAGCCTTTGAACATGGGATATATATAGTATACACACACACACACACTAGTGGCCCGGTGCCCGAAATTCATGCCGGGGGGTGGGGGTGTCTCTCAGCCTGGCCTGCACCCTCTCCAATCTGGGATCCCTCTCGCAATCAGGGACCGTTGGCTCCTAACCGCTCACCTGCCTGCCAGCCCGATTGCCCCAACTGCCTCTGCCTCGGCCCCACCACTATGGCTTTGTCCGGAAAGTCTCCTGGTCTAATTAGCACATTACCCTTTTACTAGTGTGTGTGTGTGTGTGTGTGTGTGTGTGTGTGTGTGTGTGTATAGAGGGAGAGAGAGAGATATACATATGTTACATACATACATACATATATATGTAAAAGATATATATAGATCTATATCAACACTAATAAAAGAGAAAAATGGTAATTGGCGTACGAGCTACCCTTTTCATTGGCTAATCAGGGCTATATGCAAATTAACTGCCAACTAAGATTGACAGTTAACTGCCAACAAGATGGCGGTTAATTTGCATATGTAGGCACAATGCAGGGAGGCGAAAGGGAAAGCAGGAAGAAGCCCCCTGCCACTGACAGTGATCGGAAACCCAGGGGGGAGCTAAGAGCTGGGGGGCAGGGCAAAGGCGGCCCTGGGGCCGCCTTTGCCCTGCCCCCCAGCCATGATCGGAGAATCAGGCGCCTTTGCCACCCTGGCCAGTGATAGCAGGAAGTAGGGGTGGAGCCAGCGATGGGAGCTGGGCATGGTCGAAGCTGGCAGTCCCGGGAGCTACGGGTCCCTTGCCTGGGCCTAAAGCGGAGCCCACGATCGCGGGGCCGCTGCAGCTGCGGGTCCCCGCTGCCCGGGCCGGACACCTAGGCCAGAGGCGTCAGGCCTGGGCAAGGGGCCGATCCTGCGATCGGAGGGTGATGGGGGTCAACGCCTGAGGGCTCCCAGTATGTGAGAGGGGGCAGGCTGGGCTGAGGGACACTCCCCCCCCACACACACACCCAGTGCACGAATTTCGTGCACCGGGCCCCTAGTCTATATATAAAAGCCTAAGCGATTGTTATGACCAAACGACCGGTTGACAAGTCGCTATGATGTGCACTGACCACCAGGCAGCAGGCACTCAATGCAGGAGCTGCCTGCCCCCTGGTGGTCAGTGTGCTCCCACAGCCAACCTCCTGCTGCTGGCGGCATTGGTGTCTGTTCCTTCCACTCCCGGCCCAGCAACCATCGCCTCCTCTCCTGACCCCGCCAGGGCCTTCAGGCCCCAGGCTGGGATGGGGAACCAGTGGTGGGTGACAGCAGACATGGCCCCTTTCCCAGAGAGGCTGAGGGTCAGCTCCCTCCTTGGGGCTGGCAGCCAACCTCCTGCACCCTGTCCCTCCCCTCGGCCAGCAGGCACCAATCAATCCAGCTCTGATTGGCCCTGATTGCCAGCCAGGCCTAGGGACCCCACTTGTGCACGAATTCGTGCACTGGATCTCTAGTACATATATATAACATATATTTATATATATATACACACACACAAATATATACTCTACTATCCAATTTACAATTAGTTATCTTCTGGCTTCATTTATTTAATTTTTAGATAATCTTAGTGTTGGAATTTAGTTTAAATGTTTGATATATACAATTAAATGTGTTCATAAACCTTTGGGAATAGCCACATTGTAAACGAGTCAAGAAAATAATAACCATTTGGCTTTATATTTCATTTTCATGTATTTTACCTGAATAGGCCAGCACATCCAGGATAAAGAACATTCAATAAAACTGGTTGGCAATGGACACAGAACCGGGGGGCCGAGGAAGAGGGGGGGCGGGCATGAGTGGGGGAGTAATGGGGCATTAAGGACACATATGTAATACCTTAATCAATAAAGAAAACAAAACAAAACCTGGTTGAGTCTTAAGACTAAGGTACTGTTAAATCACACTATATTAAAGATACTGCAAGAGGCCAACAGGGTAGTCATATCCTACCACTCATCCTGACTTCAAATTTAACCAACAGCTGTTAATAAAAAAATATTCTATAAACAATTATGGAATGTTTACTATGTGCCAGATACAGAGGTTAATTTACCACAAAGCTAATGAAGCTTAAACTTCATTGCCACCTATTTGTACATGTCCTTGCTGGTACCTAATTTTGTAATGTAAAATTTTTTGAAATCTCAAGTTTTTTTTCTTAAGAAGTGTTCCTTGCCGAAACCGGTTGGGCTCAGTGGATAGAGCATTGGCCTGCAGACTGAAAGGTCCCAGGTTCGATTCCGGTCAAGGGTATGTACCTGGGTTGCGGGCACATCCCCAGTAGGGAATGTGCAGGAGGCAGCTGATCGATGTTTCTCTCTCATCGATGTTTCTAGCTCTCTATCTCTCTCCCTTCCTCTCTGTAAAAAATCAATAAAAATATTTAAAAAAAGAAAAAAAAAGAAGTGTTCCTCAAATTGTATAAGCCTCAAGCTCTATAAAACATGCATTTACCCCTGATGCCCAACAATCAAGGTTCTTACATACTAGTAGACTGTGTTACCACATGCTTAATTGTTTAGACTCATGTGTCTGGGAGGCATAAGGCACAAGGAGACATTGTTTTTACAAGCTTTATAGTCCCTTTTTTTGTTTTGCTGGTCTCTTTTTGGAGACTATATAAAATTAAAATGGCATATAACAAGTCTAAATGGACAATGTAGATGGCAATGTATTTCAAAAGTATCATATTGACAAATCTCAACATTTATTGCCACACATCTAAGGTTACTTAGTTGGTGGATGATCCTATCTAATAATAGACAAACATGGTAATTAACCATACCTCCGCTACGCTTCCCATTGGCTAATCTGGGCGATATGCAAATTAACTGCCAAACAAGATGGTGGCCAGCAGCCACGCAGCTGAAGCGAACATGAGGCTTGGTTGCCCCGGCAATGGAGGAAGCCAAGGTTCCCCACCTGCTGCGCCAGGCTCTGAGCCTGAAAGCAAAAGCTCCGAAATGCAACTATGTTTCAATTATAGAAGTGAAACAAACCCCAGAGACCTGCTTTCAGACAGCCCAGCATCGGAGCTGTAGCTGCAACAAAGTTTCAATTACAGAAGGTAAATAAATCCCAGAATAAAAAAAAAAAAAGAAGAAAAGGAGAGACTGGGAGCTTCAGTTGCAGGCTTGGCCCGCCTGAAAACAGCCCTAGGCCCCTCATCCAGGCTGGCCAGGCACCCCAGTGGGGACCCCCACCCTGAAGGGGGTGTGGGCAGCCTGAAAACAGCCCTCAGCTCCTCATCCAGGCTGGCCAGGCACCCCAGTGGGGACCCCCACCCTGATCTGGGACACCCTTCAGGGCAAACCAGCCGGCCCCCACCCGTGCACCAGGCCTCTATCCTCTATAGTAAAAGGGTAATATGCAAACTGACCCTAACAGCAGAAAGACTGGGAATGACTGGTCACTATGACACACACTGACCACCAGGGGGCAGACGCTCAATGCAGGAGCTGCCCCCAGGTGGTCAGTGCGCTCCCACATGGAGGAGCTCTGCTCAGCCACAAGCCAGGCTGATGGCTTCCAGTACAGCGGTGGTGGTGGGAGCCTCTCCTGCCTCCTCAGCAGCGCTAAGGATGTCCGACTGCAGCTTAGGTCTGCTCCCCGCTGGCAAGTGGACATCCCCCAACGGCTGCCGGACTGCCAGAGGAATGTCTGATTGCCAGCTTAGACCCAATCCCCTGGGGAGCAGGCCTCAGCCAGCAGATGGTAATCCCCCGAGGGGTCCCAGACTGTGAGAGGGCACAGGCTGGGCTGAGGGATCCCCCCTGAGCGCACAAATTTTTGTGCACTGGGCCTCTAGTTTTATTATAAAAGTGTTACTAACTTGGACACAAGTTTTCAGGAAAATATTCATAAGAATGAACCATTTAATTTCTGCCATTCTTTCTCAATGACAATTTTATAATTTACCATTTACTAAAATGATTAGTATAATCATTTAGCACAATTAAGTGAAATTGTCTTCCTCTGAACAAAAGATAAATACCAGTAATCTCTGGTCATGATCCATGTTTTACATTTACACATATCTGTCTGTATCATCTAAGATCTAAAATAAAAAACTTGCTGTTCCTGGGTTCTCATTACCTTCACAGATGACTTTGAGTGTACTACTAGAATGAATATGCAAATTTACAACAAAAAGCATTTAACACTAAAAAAATCTTGAATAGGTTTTTCATCTTTAAATTATACTGTAGATCAGTCATTGACAGATAATGACAACTATAACATATTAATGTTGTTATAACCTTTTCTAATTTTCATGTCTGAGTATTCATGATATGCAGAAGCACGAAGAAAGACATGCAACAGCTAAATGATGATACTAATATGTCAACTTGGCAAATGGTAAATTACAAAATGGCCATATACATATTTAAGATTACCATGTTCTACCCTTCCCTGCTGCAGTATTTTACTTAGTTAAAATCAATTGCTAATTGAAAATTTAAATCCATAACCTTCAGCTTTCTAAGTTTAAGTTTCACCCAAAATTTTGCTTCCAGAAAATTCAAGTTCATGATGCTCTATTTCAAGTACAGATAAAATAAAATGTTGGTACCATTCCTGTTCTACTTATTTAAAAATAACATTTCTTTTCTTAGGGCAAATATGATCAATAAGAAATTTTAAGAATTAAGAATAAAATATTTGATAATGTGTTAATATTATAGAATTTTCATATTTGTAGATATGAGGAAAAAGTAAATTTCAAGATAAGCAAGTATATTAAATACTTTATATCATAGTTATATTGATATAAATTTTAGTAATTAGTTCTTAATGTCTACATAATGTTCCATACTCTTTCTTATATAAGTAAGAGCAATGAATAATCCTTTTAAATGTGAAAATATATGGGAAGAACTTATATTTTGTTACCAAATGAATTTACTTGGAATGGCACATGCCTTCATATTAGACTAAGTTTTTGGAAGTTTTCATAGGACTCAAATAAAACATATGATTTCTTTTCAAGAGTTATATTTGGGGCTTGTTTAAATTTTCTCCTTGGGGCTACTAGACTATTTAAATTCATTTATTTTGAATTAATTTTTAGCCATTTAGATTTTTAATAGAAAATTATTCATATTTCACTACGCTTCCATATTTATTCCACTGTTTTATATACCATTAAACAACATAGATTTGAACTGCATGGGTGCACTTATCTCAATAAACACAATCAGCCCTCTGTATTTACAGGTTTCACATCTGTGGATTCAACCTAAGACAGATTGAAGCAGTATTTTTGGTCCATGATTGGGAACCTGCAGACGCGCAGGGCCAACTGTCTGCATTATTCTGTGCTTTGTGTGTACGGTTTTGAGCGTCCCCAAAGGATCATGGAGCCAATTCCCGTTGGATGCTGAGGTCTAACTGTAGTTAAGTTTTGGGGGGAGTCAAAAGTTATATGCAGATTATTTTTTACTGCATGAAGAGTTGTTCTCTAGCCCTCAGTTTTCAAGAGTCAACTATATTATTATCATAACCTTAAAAACATTCTAGTCTTTCTAAAAAATGCTATGGGGTGATCCCCAGGATATTTTGAATTAAAAACATTAAGTAGCCAAACAATGTATTTAGTATGCTCCTAAAACAGAGGTTTTATTAAAAAACAACAGGGGCCTAGATTTATATATATGCATATATATTTTCTATAAGTGAAGGATAAACCAAAAGTGGTAGCTTAAGGGAGAAGGAGAGGAAAAATGTAAAGAAAGCAAAGACGGCAGCTAGACCTCATGGAATGCACCATTTTTAAAGATCTGATTTTAGAACCAATTATACATAGTTATAAAATAAAAAACAAAAAGTATTCCTTGAACATCAAAAACAAAATTAATGGACTCAGTATATCAAATTTATGGCACAACTTCATGCAAAAAGCTATTTCGAGTCTATTTAAAATATAGACATATTTTATCTTTTGTGGGATATCTTTAAGAACAAAGGAATTTCAAAGAAATCTTAAAATGTTTTCATGACTATTCTAATAGGAATAATATTTGTAGAAATATTTAGCAACCATTTTCTATAAATGTTGTATAACAAGGTCAGCAAATAACAGCCTATGAACCCAACCCAACCTACAACCAATTATTGAAAACAAAATGTTATTAAAATGCAGCCATATTCATTTATTCATATATTGTCTGTGTCTTCTTTCAAATTACAATGGTAGAGTTGAATAGTGTCAAAGACTGCGTGGCCTGCAAAGCCTTCTTGTCCTTTACAAAAAAGTCTGACTATCCTTGTTCTAGCTCTTTCCCTGGAAAACAATAGCAACTCAGTGAACTAAGCACCCTAGCACCCACTCTCTGAACCCTATTGACTATTTCCTACTAAAATCAAAACTACTTGTATATAGAGATACATATGGTTGATTCCAGGTTGGGGATGCCTTGTCATACAAGAATGCTATCATACTACTGGAGTCATCCCAACAAAACTCAGGATCAAGTTGGAAGGGATTTCTATGGCTAAAGATGAGTGCAAAAATATTCCCAACTTTATACTATTTAATGGAATACAACAAAATCCAGCACTTAACTCAAAATTCATAAAATCTAGCTTCCAATAGATATACTAGACATGAGAAGAAGAAAATGTCACCCTAACCTGGAGAAAAATTGGCAAGGAAAATTTGCTCAGTTTTATCAACTATAAAATAGGTATAGAATTATTCAATAGAATTATTATACCTATTAGGATTATTATGGAAATTAAATAAGGTAACTTGTAGAAAGCCTTTGGCATAATGCCTGGCAGTTTGTAGGTGATCAAAAAGAGTTAACTCCTTTAATTCTGTGATATAAAATGATTTTTTTTTTTGCTGGTAATTACAGAGCATCTGGCATGCCCTTGAGCAAGACAGACTATAAATTTTAAGCAGGCATAAACACCAATATCTTCTACTCTTATGAAAGGGAAAGACTTGCATTGTTAATCTTACAAGATTAAAACAATTCTTAAGGACCTGAAAATGTATTTATTTTATTGAAAATTAGTTAAAATGTGAAAAAATTAGGTCTTTCTCTTTAGCACTTTCAATATAACCAAGTGATAAACCCTAGTAAACACACTTCATATAATTTCATTTGATCTATTTTGGCATAAAATTGATGACATGTCATGCTTAAAAGTAGAATTTGTGACATTTAAGTCTCTTAGTAACTAATAGTTCAAACATAATAAGTACCATACTGCAGGGAGTTATCTAGAATTGGAAAGCAGCTAGTGCCAAGTTTAATACTTCACTCACCTTCCAAAAATATATTGCACAGCTTCTGATTCTAGTTATCCAGATAAGGATATATCAGACCAATACTCTTACTGAGAGCAACTATAACAGCTGGATGAAATACTTTTAAAAATTTTGTTTAAAGATATGAGAGAACTACAGTGAGTATTTAAAGACCAAGATCCTAGACAGAAGCAAAACCTAGACTATAAGCCTGACATTTGGTGCTGCTCTTGCTTTTCAAAGCACTTGCCAATTTGTAATTGGCGGCCAATAGGCTGAGAAACTTAGCAGAAAGTAGTGTTTGAGAAGTTAAGAAACTGCAGAAAATTTCAGGTAGAGTCATTGGGCTGAGGGTACAAAGTTATACTTCAGGGCCTGTGGAGGAGGCTGGGCTTTCAGCTAGGATTCCTGAGGGGCTCTCTTGATAAAAGTATCAAGTGGAAACAAACCAGCTCTCAGACTGAAGCTCGGGTTCAAATAAACTCAGCCCTAGAATGGTGGTGTTTAACCCTTGCCCTAACTATCTGCCAGAAGCAAAGGCAAATTCTTTCTGAAGGTAAAATAACACTATGTCCAACATTCAATTTTTTAAAATTAGCAAAACAAAAACAAACTTATAGAAACAGAGACCAAATGGATGATTGCCAGAGGGAAGGGTGATAGGGAGGTGGGTGAAAAGGGTGAAGGGGAATATTGTCACCAGTATTGTGATAAGTGCCGGGGTCCAACCCCAGCGGGTCCAGGGGTCCCCAAAGGCGTAGACGGAGTCGGCGAAGAAGGAATGACACGGAGACAGCGTTCAGTTGATCAGCAGCCTAGCCAGGATCTCCAGCCAAGTTCTGGTCTTATCTCCAGAGAGGTTCTGCTTAGGATCTCCAGCCAGGTTCTGTCCAGGTACTCCAGTCAGGTTCAGTCACCAGGTTCTAGTCAGGCTCTCCTGCCAATCTCCACAGTCAGGTTCAGTCCAGGATCCCCTGCCATGCTCTCTCGCCAGGCCCCGCCTCCAGGCTCCGAGGCCAGTCCCTGTCCAGGATCCTCCAGCATGCTCTCGCCGGCGAAGTTCTTCTGTCCCTAGAGAACGTTCTGTGTAGGTTCTGTGCCTAGGCTCTGTCTCTCTTGGTCCTGTCTTCCAAGCCCTGTGTCCTTAGTTCTGTGTTCTGAGTTCTGTCTCTTGCTGTCCCTGTTCGGGCGCCAGATGCCGGGGTCCTGCCCCAGCAGGTCCAGGGGTCCCCAAAGGTGTGGACGGAGTCAGCGAAGAAGGAATGGCACGGAGGCAGCATTCAGTTGATCATCATAGCCGGGTTCTCTTGTCAGGGTCTCCAGGTAGGTTCAGTCACCAGGTTCTAGTCAGGTTCTCTTGCCATGTTCTATAGTCAGGTTCAGTCCAGGATCTTTTGCCATGTTCTCTCCAGCGAAGTTCTTCTGTCTCCAGGCTCCGGGTAGGTTCTGTCTTCTGAATTCTGTCTCATGAGTTCTGTCTCTCTCTGTCTTGTTACATCTGTATTTATACCAGTTGATTCAATCCTATCAATCTCTATTACAAAGGTTAGGGCGTTTCTTATCTCCATTCCAGGGAGAAAAGATTATGTAGTTTAAGCATGATTGTTCGTAGTTAAAGGGATTAATTACCCGCCTGGCACTTGGTTGAGGGGTTTTATTCCCTCCCTAACTTCAGGGGAAAATCCCTACCTGGGGATTCAACCTTTCTCGGAGAGGTGACCTTGGTTAAAACACAGCGCCAAGAAGGTGAGCAAACATATTAAGAACCATATGCCATATATGCCAGGTCCCTTGAAACAGCAAGGATGGACCGGCTCCCGGCAAATTCCCCCTTTTTTATTTTTTAAAAGCAGGCATTAAAAAGAAAAACCTGAAACGCTCTCTTGTATCCATTTTAAGAGTAGGATTGGCGCTTTCTGCTATTACCTGAGTCCTGATCTATCACCCCAGGGAGAGCTTGCCAATCCTGCACTTTCCCAGGGTGGAAAGGCTGCAGTGGGGTTAAGGATAAGGCTCCTTGGGCCTACCTTCTCCCATGCCTCTACATTTACCTTTCTGGCACCTTTCCTTCCTCAGAAAAGCATGGATATACTTCTTGTATAAAACGTTCTGTCTGACTGGGAGTAACCTTAATTCCTCTGCTAATAAGCATATATGTTAAAAGATCAATACGGAGTCTTTTTTCTTTAGACTCAGTATGGCACATCTTCTTAATCTAAAGATCAATACAGAGTCTTCTTTCTTTGGACTCAGTATGGCACATCTTCTCAATCTAAGAATCAATACAGAGTCTTCTTTCTTTGGACTCAGTATGGCACATCTTCTCAATCTAAGTTCTGTACTATCCACCTTCTTACCCTACTTATCCTCTATAGGGGGGTCTGTAGCACCCTGGTGGAGTCCTATCCGTCCCGAGTGTGGGGTTCTCAATGGGGGGGGCTTACCTAAGGGAATCCTGTTCCAGGGGTTCCCAAAGGTGTGGACGGAGTCGGCGAAGACTATCCACCCTCTTCCTACGGTGGAGTCTGATCCGTCCCGAGTGTGGGGTTCTCAATGAGGGGGGGCTTACCTAAGGGAATCCTGTTCCAGGGGTTCCCAAAGGTGTGGACGGAGTCGGCGAAGACTATCCACCCTCTTCCTACGGTGGAGTCTGATCCGTCCCGAGTGTGGAGGTTCTCAATGGGGCGGCTTACCTAAGGGAATCCTGTTCCAGGGGTTCCCAAAGGTGTGGACGGAGTCGGCGAAGACTATCCACCCTCTTCCTACGGTGGAGTCCTATCCATCCCGAGTGTGGGGCGCTTACCTAGGGGTCCCTGTTCGGGCGCCAGATGCCGGGGTCCAACCCCAGCGGGTCCAGGGGTCCCCAAAGGCGTAGACGGAGTCGGCGAAGAAGGAATGACACGGAGACAGCGTTCAGTTGATCAGCAGCCTAGCCAGGATCTCCAGCCAAGTTCTGGTCTTATCTCCAGAGAGGTTCTGCTTAGGATCTCCAGCCAGGTTCTGTCCAGGTACTCCAGTCAGGTTCAGTCACCAGGTTCTAGTCAGGCTCTCCTGCCAATCTCCACAGTCAGGTTCAGTCCAGGATCCCCTGCCATGCTCTCTCGCCAGGCCCCGCCTCCAGGCTCCGAGGCCAGTCCCTGTCCAGGATCCTCCAGCATGCTCTCGCCGGCGAAGTTCTTCTGTCCCTAGAGAACGTTCTGTGTAGGTTCTGTGCCTAGGCTCTGTCTCTCTTGGTCCTGTCTTCCAAGCCCTGTGTCCTTAGTTCTGTGTTCTGAGTTCTGTCTCTTGCTGTCCCTGTTCGGGCGCCAGATGCCGGGGTCCTGCCCCAGCAGGTCCAGGGGTCCCCAAAGGTGTGGACGGAGTCGGCGAAGAAGGAAGGGCATGGAGACAGTGTTCAGTTGATCTCTTGCCAGGTTCTCTTGCCCGGATCTCCAGCGAGGTTCTGTAGCCATGTTCCCTCGCTAGGTTCTCCAGCCAGGTTCTGTCCAGGCTCTCCAGTCAGGTTCAGTGTCCAGGTTCCAGTCAGGTTCTCCTGCCAATCTCTGTAGTCAGGTTCAGTCCAGGATCCCTTGCCATGTTCTCCCGCTAGGCTCTGTCTCTAGGCTCCGAGGCCAGTCCCAGTCCAGGATCCTCTGGCATGCTCTCGCCAGCGAAGTTCTTCTGTCTCTAGGCTCCGTGTAGGTTCTGTCTTCTGAATTCTGTCTCCTGAGTTCTGAGTGTTTCTGTCTTGTTACAACTGTATTTATACCAGTTGATTCAATCCTATCAATCTCTATTACAAAGGTTAGGGCGTTTCTTATCTCCATTCCAGGGAGAAAAGATTATGTAGTTTAAGCATGATTGTTCGTAGTTAAAGGGATTAATTACCCGCCTGGCACTTAGTTAAGAGGTTTTATTCCCTCCCTAACTTCAGGGGAAAATCCCTACCTGGGGAAACCACCTTTCTCAGAGACCTTGGTTAAAACACATAGTGCCAAGAACAGTATGCCATATATGCCAGGTCCCTTGAAACAGCAAGCATGGACCGGCTCCCGGCAAATTCCCCCTTTTTTATTTTTTAAAAGCAGGCATTAAAAAGAAAAACCCAAAATGCTCTCTTATATCCATTTTAAGAGTAGGATTGGCGCTGTCCGCTATTACTTGAGTCCTGATCTATCATCCCAGGGAGAGCTTGCCAATCCTGCACTTTCCCAGGGTAGAAAGGCTGCAGTGGGGTTAAGGATAAGGCTTCTTGGGCCTACCTTCTCCCATGCCATTACATTTACCTTTCCTTCCTCAGAAAAGCATGGACATATTTCTTGTATAAAATGTTCTGTCTGACTGGGAGTAACCTTAATTCCTCTGCTAGCAAGCATATATGTTAAAAGATCAATACAGAGTCTTTTGTCTTTAGACTCAGTATGGCACATCTTCTTAATCTAAAGATCAATACAGAGTCTTCTTTCTTTGGACTCAGTATGGCACATCTTCTCCATCTAAGTTCTGTACTATCCACCTTCTTACCCTATTTATCCTCTATAGGGGGGTCTGTAGCACCCTGGTGGAGTCCTATCCGTCCCGAGTGTGGAGGTTTTCAAGGGCGGGGGGGGGGGCTTACCTAAGGGAATCCTGTTCCGGGGATTCCCAAAGGTGTGGACGGAGTCGGCAAAGACTATCCACCCTCTTCCTACGGTGGAGTCCTATCCGTCCCGAGTGTGGGGTTCTCAATGGGGGGGCTTACCTAAGGGAATCCTGTTCCAGGGGTTCCCAAAGGTGTGAACGGAGTCGGCGAAGACTATCCACCCTCTTCTTACGGTGGAGTCCGATCCGTCCCGAGTGCAGGGCGCTTACCTAGGGGTACCCTGTTCGGGCGCCATATGCTGGGGTCCAACCCCAGCAGGTCCAGGGGTCCCCAAAGGTGTGGACGGAGTCAGCGAAGAAGGAATGGCACGGAGGCAGCATTCAGTTGATCATCATAGCCGGGTTCTCTTGTCAGGGTCTCCAGGTAGGTTCAGTCACCAGGTTCTAGTCAGGTTCTCTTGCCATGTTCTATAGTCAGGTTCAGTCCAGGATCTTTTGCCATGTTCTCTCCAGCGAAGTTCTTCTGTCTCCAGGCTCCGGGTAGGTTCTGTCTTCTGAATTCTGTCTCATGAGTTCTGTCTCTCTCTGTCTTGTTACATCTGTATTTATACCAGTTGATTCAATCCTATCAATCTCTATTACAAAGGTTAGGGCGTTTCTTATCTCCATTCCAGGGAGAAAAGATTATGTAGTTTAAGCATGATTGTTCGTAGTTAAAGGGATTAATTACCTGCCTGGCACTTAGTTGAGGGGTTTTATTCCCTCCCTAACTTCAGGGGAAAATCCCCACCTGGGGATTCAACCTTTCTCGGAGAGGTGACCTTGGTTAAAACACAGCGCCATGAAGGTGAGCAAACACATTAAGAACCGTATGCCATATATGCCAGGTCCCTCGAAACAGCAAGGATGGACCGGCTCCCAGCAGATAAGTTTGCATGGTGACAGATGATTGCTAGAATTAGTGAGGTGACCACATTGTAAGGTATAATAAATGTAGAATACTTATGCTGTACACCTGAAACTACTATAACTAAAATATATTGTATGCCCAAAATACTTAAAAATAAACAAATACATTAAAAAAGAGGAAAGAAATAAGACCAAATGACCTTAAACAACAGAAAGACCCATCAAAAAGACATTAGTCAACAATAAAAAAAAAAGAAGACATTAGTCAAGAGAAAAAAAATTATAGGAGGCTTCCATTCTAAGATGGTGTCATAGGAAGACCCTGAACTCACCTCCTCCCGAAAACACATTTAATTTACACCCACAGACAGAGCAGCTCCCCCTGAAGAACTGAGGGTTGACCAAACAGCTTCTGCACAACAAACACAAGAGAGACCACACAGAAACATCTCCCTGCCGCTTCCAGATGTGGGACTTGCCCCCTGGGACTCCCCTCAACTTAAACCCTCCTTAGTTACAACTCCCACCTAGGTGTGGCTTGTCCCTAGGATTTCCTGAAGACCACACGGGCTTCAGCTACGGCACTGGAGGCTTACCTCTGGAAATTCCTCCAGCTCACACCTGATCTATCTTCAGCTTCAGGTCCCAGTGTGGCTTGCCCCAGGGACTACCCAAGGCCTGAGCCCATTCCAGCTACAACTCCAACTGGCCTGTCAAGGTGGTCCCAGTACAGCTTGCCCCTTGTCCTGACCCACTCCAGCTATAGCTCTAAGCCCTGGGTAAGGTTTGCCACTCCACTCACTGTGGCCCACACACACGCGAGCTCCAGCTGGCTTGCTAAAGACATTTGGCATACACAGTCTACAAAGAGGTAGTTTCTACATAAGGTCACTCCTTCAAGACAGGAGAGATTGCTGTTTTGTCTAATTCACAGACACAAACACAAGGCCTGTGGCCCACCAGCCTCGAGTTTGACATGCTTGTTCTACAGGTTATTACAAAGGGGAAAATAGTAACTTTATAGTAGAGAAACTTGAGGACAAGCCCGAACTTGGTGATTGAAGTTAACATCACCAATATGGGAACAAGTCACAGTCATCTGCCACCTGATAGGATCAATGAGAAAAACAGTGTCACTTCTGGGGTATTCCTGCTACCTATGCATAGCCTGAATCTAATGAAGTATCAGACAAACCCAAGTTGCGGGACATTCTACAAAATAACTGGCCCCATCACTTCAAAATGTCAAAGGTGAGAGGATAAAGAATAAGACTGACCCAGATGAAGGAAGGCTAGAGAGACACGACAACTGAAATGCAACAGGTGATCTTAGATTGGATCCTACACCTGAAAAATTCTTAATAAAGAGCACAAGGAAAACAATGGATGAAATTTGAATAAAGTATGTGTGTTGGATTTTAAAAATTATAGTAAATATGTAATTAATAAGGTATTAAAAGGGAAAACAGAATAGTATAGTTAATACAGAAAAGGAAAAGATCTCTAACTAGTTAAAAGGACAGAATAGGTGGGACCTATAGAAAAGAGGGTGGAATAAACACAACTGTACTATGATTTATGTAATATTTTAATTAAATAATCCAATTAAAAGACAAAGATTGTGAGAGTTGATTAAAAATATCTAACTTTATATTGCTTATAAGAGATCTAATAAGTATAAGGAAACATCTATACTAATAAAGGGGTAATATGCTAATTAGACCGGACGTCTTCTGGACATCCTTCTGGACAAAGCCATGGTGGCGGGGGCCGAGGCAGAGGCAGTTAGGGGCAATCAGGCTGGCAGGGGAGAGCAGTTAGGGGTGATCAGGGCAGCAGGGGAGAGCAGTTAGGGGCAATCAGGCTGGCAGGGGAGAGCAGTTAGGGGTGATCAGGGCAGCAGGGGAGAGCAGTTAGGGGCAATCAGGCAGGCAGGCAGAGTGGTTAGGGGTGATCAGGTAGAGTGGTTAGGGGCGATCAGGCAGGTAGGCAGGTGAGTGGTTAGGAGCCAGCAGTCCCAGATTGCAAGTCCTGGATTGGAGAGGGTGCAGGCTGGGCTGAGGGACCCCCTGCTCCCCCCACCCCCATGCACGCATTTTGTGCACTGGGCCTCTAGTGGATATATAATATAGGAAGGATGTGTGAAGCATATGCAAACTGAAATAAAGCTGGTGTAGGTATATTCTGAAGTTTTAAGGCAAATAGAATATTTCGTAACAATAAAGGCTCAATAAACCAGGAAAATGTGATAGTTCTGAACTGTATGCACCTAATTAAACAACCTAAAACAAACAAAAAAGATAAACAAGTCCACAATCACATTTTAATACACTACACTAGTCTCAGAGAAGATACAGAAATATTGAACAGTCTAACAAACTTGATTTGATATAGAACTCTGCTCCTGGCAATTGTAAACTGCAAAGTATACATTTGGGTTTTTTTGGGTTTTTTTTTATTGCTTAAAGTATTACAAAGAGTATTACATATGTCTCCTTTTTTTCCCCCCGCCCTTGACAATCCCCTGGCCTCCCCTACCCCCCAGTGTCTTATGTCCATTGGTTATGCTTATATGCATGCATACAAGTCCTTTGGTTGATCTCTTACCCGCCCCCCTCCTGCCCTCCCATCCTCCCCGGCCTTCCTGCTGTAGTTTGACAGTCTGTTCGAGGCAGCTCTGCCTATTGAAATTTTACCACTGACCATATAATGAGCCATACAGGAAGTTTCAACAAAGTTCAAAAGGTTGATATAATACAGAATAGGTTAAGGTGTGTGTGTGTGTGTGTTCCTAGAAAAAGTTCATTGTTTAAAATTAGGAAGGGTATTTTTAAAAAACCATGGGCAAAGATTTCACAACAAAAGTGTTAGAAATATTTTAAGCTCGATAATGATAAAAACATATAACATATTTTTAAAAAACATAAAAATTATCAGAACACAGTCAAAGCTATGTATGAATGGAAATTATAACCTTGAATGCATATTTTAGACAATAAAGGCTGAAAAATCCATGATTTAAGCATCTATCACAAGAAGTTAGAATAAGGACAACACATTTAAACAAAGTTGGAAGACTTACACTACTGGATATACTTATAAAGTTCAGTAGTTAAGACAGTTTGGTATTGGTGCAATGTTACAAAGTCTAGTAGTAGACCAACACATACACAGATATGGGCACCTGGTTTATGGCAAAGGTGGTCCTGTAAAGCAATAAGCAAAGGACAGTCTTGTCAATAAATGGTCATATACAGGGTGGGGCAAAAGTAGATTTACAGTTCATTTGGAAAATAATACAATCATTAATAAATAATAATACAAAAATAAACTCTGTTTCACATACTCAAAATTGTAAGCCTACTTTTGCCACACCCTGTATATGATAGAATTAATTTTGAGCCATACCCCAAAAATCAATATAGGTAGGTTGTAGGCTACAATGTTAACATTAAAATAATAAAACTTCTAGATAATAAAAAGAGGCTATTTTCAAGAACTTGGGGTAGTAAAAGATTTTAAAAACAGGACATGAGGAGCATTAACCACCTCTAGCAACTACCATTCTATTCTATATCTATGACATCAGCTTTGTCCTTTTTAAGATTATACCGTAGATATAACTGATATCATACAGTATTTGTCTTTCTCTATCCAGCTTTTTTCACTTATCATAATGCCCTCCAGATTCATTTATGTTGTAGCAAAAGGCAAGATTTCCTTCATTTTTATGGCTAAATAATATTCCTGTGTGTGTGTGTGTGTGTGTGTGTGTGTGTGTGTGTGACATTTTCTTCATTCATCTATCAATGGACACTTAGGTTGTTTCCTTATCTTGGCTGTTGTGAATGATGCTGCATTGAACACAGGATTATAGCTCTCTCTTTGAGATACTGATTTCATTTCCTTCAGATATATATCCATATGTGGAATTGCTGGATCACATGGTAGTTCTATTTTTAATTATTTTAGTAACTTCCATGTTGTCTTCCAAAATGGCTGTATCAATTTACATTCCCACCAACAGTGTACAGAAGTTCCCTTTTCTCCATATCCTTGTCAACATTTGTAAACTCTTACCCTTTTTAGATAAAATTATCATAGCAGGTATGAGATGATATCTCATTGTGATTTGGATTTTTATTTCCCTGATGATTAGTAATGTTGAGCACCTTTTCATGTACCTGTTGGTCATTTGTATGTTTTCTTTGGGAAAATGTCCATTTAGGTCCTTTGCTCATTTTTTTTCCATAAGATTATTTGATCTTTTTTGCTGTTGAGTTGTATGAGTTCCTTATATTTTTTGGATATCAATCCCTTAGTAGATACATGATTTGCAAATATTTTCTCCCATTCCGTATACTGTCTTTTCAAATTATCGACTGTTTCCTTTGCTGTACAGAAGCTTTGTAATTTGATGTAGTCTCATTCATTTTGCTTTTGTTGCTATGCTTTTGATGTCTTATCCAAACATCATTGCTAAGACCAAAGTAAAGGAACTATTTTTCAATGTTTCCCTCTAGTCTAGGAGTTTTATGGTTTTAGGTCTTACATTTAGTTCTTTAATGCATTTTGAGTTAATTTTTGTGAGTGGTGTAAGGTAGGATTCTAGTTTCATTCTTTTGCATGTGTACATCCAATTTTCCCACCACCATTTATTGACTATTGTCTCCCCATTGTGTGTTCTTGACACTCTTGTCAAAGACTAGTTGACCATAGATGCATGGATTTATTTCTGGGCTCGCTGTTCTCCTCTATTGGTCTACATGCCTGTTTTGTGTGTGTGTGTGTGTGTGTGTGTGTGTGTGTGTGTGTGTGTGTGTGTTTTAAATCTTCACCAGAGGATGTTTTAAATTAACTTAAGAGAAAGAGAGGTAGGGGAGAGAGAAACATTGATGTAACAGAGAAACACCACACCGATGTGAGAGAGAAACATCAATTTCAGAGAGAACATTGATCAATTGCTTCCTGTATGCACCCAAATTGGGGATTGAACCTGCAAACTTTTGTATGTGCTCTGTCTGGGAATCAAACCCGCAACCTTTTGGTGTACAGGATGATACTCCAACCAACTGAGCCACCCAGCCAGCGCTATATGCCTGTTTTTAATGCCAGTACAACTCATAGAATGAATATAATGTAAAGGTTAAAGTAATGATATAGACCTATTTTTTTTTGATATGGAAAACAGTCTATCATGTCACATTTTTTATTAAAAAAATCAATTTACAAATGTAAAGTATAGTATACAGTATGTGTATATTCACATGGGGAGGCAACATTACTAATCATCAGGGAAATAAAAATCCAAATCACAATGAGATATCATCTCATACCTGCTATGATAATTTTATCAAAAAAGGTAAGAGATTACAAATGTTGACAAGGATATGGAGAAAAGGGAACTTTTGTACACTGTTGGTGGGAATGTAAATTGATACAGCCATTTTGGAAGACAACATGGAAGTTACTAAAACTTCCTGGATAGAAATATATCAAATAATTTTTACTTTGATCTTTATATTTTATGATATTGTTTTCTTTTATTATAGTATTTATTCTTATAATAAAATATTTTATTTTCACCTAAGGTCTTACTGAATCATAATTATTTTGCTTACAAAATATCTTCTCCTTTACATTTCTATAATTCATACCCTGTTTCAGGTTTTCATTATTTCATGCCATAACATGTAATAATGACAGTTGTCCTTTCTCAACAGTAATATAATAACACATGGTATCTGTATAGTACTTCCCATTTTACAAAGAACTTTCAATACATTATCCCCACTGAGACGCAAAACAACTTTATGAGTAGGTACTGTGTTGTTATCTATTTTATATTAAAAAAAACAAAACTCCAAAGTTACTAGCTTTGAAGGGAACTTCTAACCCAAATTTCATGTATTTCCTATTATGCCTGACTGATTTGGGGTAAGGATAAACCTAAACTCCTTAACATGGTCTGGACATAATAAGGAGTACAACGTATTTCCCAGAACTGAAAGAAGGATAATGTAGCTGGAAAGCAGAGGGATGAGACTAGAGAGGCATATTAAGGAGTTAGAATTTATCCCAAAGGCAATAGGAAGCTACTAAAGGGTTTTAAATAGAGGACTGAAGTAATAAATTATCACTTTCTCGACTAGGAGTCTGTAAAAATTTTCTGTAATGACCCAGATAGTAAATATTTTAGGATTTACAAGCCATATGGTTCTTACAACTACTCAACTCTGCCATTGTAGAGCAAAAGCAGTCATAAACAGCACATAAACAAGTGAGTTTGCCTGTGTTCCAATAAAACTTCCCTTATATTTTTTAAGAACATGTTTTTATTGGTTTTTAGAGAGGAAGGGAGAGGGAGAGAAACATCAGTCAGCTGCCCCCTGCACGTCTCCCTACTGGGTGAATATCATATACTCTTAAGTGTCATGTAATACTATTATTTTGATATGTCTTGAAAATGTAAAACTATGAAAAACCATTTCTGGGATGGACCTGGCTGGCAGGCCATAGTTTGCTGACACCTAGTTTAGATGATCACATAGGCTACCCTGAAAAGGGAAGAGGTGGATCATTTCAGACACATTTTCTCAGGTCCAGAATGTTCATATTGACTTTTGAATATTCAAGGTCTGTTGCTATCATGCTATATGTCTTTTATCTCTCTACCACTGATAGATGCTAATGCAAAAAGACTATTTGCAGATTATAGCTAATACATATTTTTGGTGATCCCTTTGTGTTCCATGTAGTGTTAATTTTAGTTTTTCAGGAAAAGATATCTTGGGAATAGAACATAATTTATATTAGGGATAATTCTGTTTATTTTATAAACTTTTAAATATAAAGAGGTGATAGTTCTCAGTATATAGGCTAGACCTATAGACCTCTGGCTAGATAATAATTTAAACAGGAATAGTTGATCTATTAGAAAACATGCTTTTAGACAATTTCAACGTGGAGCCTCAAATGTATATAGAAGATTCATGAACCTAAATGGGAATGTTGAGGCCATAATGCTTCCTTAAGGCTCATAATGTTTAAGATATACCTTGGGCTGCAAATAAGTTACATTTGAAGAGTAAAGATGCAGCTTTCTGACAATGATTGTTCACTTTTACAAATAAAAAAGAAAGTAAACTTATTTCTCTCCTTCCCTTATTTTAGGTTCTTATCTTTTACACATAAAAATCCTTATTGGTTAGGGTTAGCCTTTCTGTAGAAAGGTTTGGACTAGGAGTTTAAAACAACATGAAGACTTTATATTGTTACTAGCTAACCTGAGACTAAATGCGGAAACAGGTATGATTTTTTTAAAAAACGTTTAGAAGATGGCTTTGATGATTATGTATTAATTGTCAAAGAAGTAGAAATTATACAACAATATAATATATTGAGAAAGTTTGCCAGACACTATACATTTAAATATACAATCTCTTCAGTTCTTATCTTGGCTAGAAAAAGATTGGGACTATAGACATAAAAATAATAAAGACATGAAAAAAAATATCCTACTGGGGTGAGTAGTAGCAGAGGTGAGAAAGTGGAGATAAAGAGGAAAAGTCAATGTGATTATAAACTAAAAATTGTTGTAATTAAATTTCAGACACTGTGATGTCAGCATGCATAGAAAACCTTACCTCAGTATACTAATATGCCTACTCAATTTGACATAGCAAAATACAGATGACAAACAAATAACAGAAGGTTCATACTTTTGCAGTAATTAGAATTTTTCATGATCAGTGAAAGCACAATTTAATTGAATGATAAGTTAGAATTTAAATAATAAACTCAATCTGAAGACAAGTGACCTATCGTCATCCTACATAATAAAAGCCTAATATGCAAATCAACTGAACTGTGGAATGATGGGTTGCTATGATGCACACTGACCAGCAGGGGGCAGACATTCAAGCGGGAGATGCCTCCAGCCTGCAGGCCCCAGGCCAGCCAAGGTGGGTGCCAGTGGGGGCCCCTCCCTGATCGCCCCACATAGGGAGGTGACCGGCAGCGGCAGCAGGGGATGGGGAGGTGAGTGGGCAGCGCCAGGTTGGCCAAGGCAGGTGCCAGGGGGGGCCCCCCGGATCGCCCCACCAGTCACCCCACAGATCAGCCTTGATCACCAGCCAGGCCTAGGGACCCTACCCATGCATGAATTTCGTGCATTAGGCCTCTAGTGAATTCATATTTAACATCTAAAGCATCAAAGCTTAATTTAAACTACAAATGTCTTCATCGTGCAGAAGATTCAGGTAAAAGAGCCTTCCAGTTTTTGTTGTTTTCAAGAAGCTTTTGTTTTATTGTTCCCTCGACAATGAACACACTGAGAAACCAGAAAAGGAAACCTACCTTTTTTGTTTGTGTGATCTCACTGTGACATTGCAGTGAAAGATCTTATAAGAACCTAATATAGAGCACAAGGATCTGTAAAACACTAGATTTTACTGTTTATAGCTAATAAATGGGAGGACTAAAGTGTATGTGAATTTATAACCTCTTTGGTCTACTTTACACTGTGGTTACTTTAAAAATACAAGTGAGAACATTCAGAATTTGTTACTTTGCACTAAAATCTAAGGGACAGACTGAGCACATTTAAGATGTATGGGACCCTATGTCCTAGCTTCTGTATCTGTACTTCAGAGAATGGATTAGAAAGACATTTAAGCTTATTAGATAGAAAGGTGTCATCTCCTCACATCAAGGTACATGAGGAGAAAAGTTCAAGAATTATAAATTCTTAGAAAACATTAAAAAATCCGTTGGGCTCTGGCAGGGAAAATGTCAACAAGTCAAAAGAAACTGGATGGCTATTGACCAGTTCCATGAAGGCAAGGCTGCAAGCCAAGATGGAATAATGCTTTCCCACCATGTGTCTAAGGCACACATGACACTAATCCTTTTTAATGGTCACAAAAGCTGACAACTTACTCAGCCTTAGAACTGAAGGCACAAAATCATCTCTGGGAATGACTCACCATAAACAGGTCTCGGGCACCAATGTCAACAGCTAACAGAAATGCCTTTTCAAATCTCTGGTACCTGTAAGGAAGAAAGGTTATCTATTAGTGGCAAGGAGAGAGCCATTTGTTTAATGTATTTATGTGTTATTGTTTTTGTTCTTCTGATGGTAAAAATATTTTCAAACAGTGGAGCCTTTGTCCATGGGGGTCTTTAGTGTGAGGTGATGTTGTGCTTAGGAGGAACTGAGGCCAGTGCCTGTGGAGGCCCTTCAGTGCCACGTCCGAGAACAAGCATAGCCTGGAGTGGGTGCTGCTGAATAGAGGGAAAGACAGCTTAGGAAATATTTTTTTCGTAACTTTTTACTATTTGTGCCTTGTAAAAGTATAAAAACTTAGAGACTGTAGCAAGATAAGAGTAATTAACACTTTAATTATACTTTGTGCGCCTAAGTTAAAAGTTGAGAAGTCAAATATTGACAAGAGTCATTTGTGAGTTTTTTAAAAAATACATCTTAGGCTGTTGTAAAATGACAATATAAGTGGTTTCTAACTATTT